>NC_091493.1:13132480-13286745 GCF_947461875.1 Haliaeetus albicilla
GCCTACTCACATTTTAAAAATCTGTGTCTATGCACAGACATATTCAGTAATTCTAACTATGCAACTAGTGATTCTTCCACTACATCAATATTGTGATAAAATAAGCATCTTTTTATATTGAAGTTTTGAGTCAAGATTTGCCCATTGGCTATACTTTCCATTAAAATCAGCAAAGGTTTATCAGGGACGTAATGGGAGACGACCTAGGTCAAAGCTGAGTGCTTTGTGAAAACCCAATCCATTTTTATATTTGGGAGCCAATAAAAAAAACCCAAACCAAACAGAAACACCTACTGTAAATATTACTATTTATTCAAAATATGCACATTACTTGCTATCAGTGTAATGGTGTGAACCTCTACAAACTTCTGTGCTTAGCTGATTAAATGGAAAGCTTTTCTCGTGGCAAGGTAAAAATGCACTTAAACCAGTTATCTTATATGTTAATACACATTTGCTTATATCAGCAAGGATAGAATCAAACTCTCGGTCTGATATCCAATGACAACAATCATTACATTGTCACTGATTTAAAAAGTTACTAATTTTTTTAACTACCTTGGAGATGAACACGCTTTTCTTTCATTCTCTTTTCTAACAGAGAAACTTAGAAAGTTATTTCTTGACATATAAAGTACAGCTGCAATGCTCTTAAATTGTTCATACCATTTTGGATTGGCCTGTAATCCATATGAACGATGAAGTTGGATTTTTATGAAATGTACCTCATTAGCCCAAAGAAAGAAGCTAATTATTTCAGATGAGCTTAAGGGGAGGTGTACTTGTCTGTACTTAGGTAGGCAAAACCTTTTTACTTAATTTCAGAACGTTACCAGCAAAATGAACTTCCATAACAGCTCAAAGAAATACACTGTTCGCAAGAAATTTGTTGTGTTGACATACTATGCAACCCTTTATAAAACCAGGTAAAACCAAAAAAACAGACCCTGAAAAGAGAGGAACTATTCATCTTCTCAAAATGCATTAAGAGTATGTGTATCTCTGTTGTAATTGGAAGACGCAGGTTGCTGTCCCAAAGAATTGGAAATGAGAAACAAACATGAAACGCAGCTTACATGAATAACTCATCTTTACTGAAGTACTTGATAAATACTGAAAAATATTTCATTCACTGTCTCTTCTAGATATACATTAAAGATATATTTGCGCTTACCTGTCTTCCAGTGTCTAGTACCTACTTCTAAATACTGCTTCTAGATAGACAAGTTACAATATTATGTTAGGGATGAGTAGACCTGAGCTATTGCTACTTTGTCCATATTTTGATAATATCTTTTGTACTTTTGCTAGCAGACTATTGGGATATTTGATTTTAGACCAGTAAATATTTATGAATAATTTATTCATGAATGATCCCACCAACTTCAGAGGGGCTACTTAAATTATATGAAGTTAGATGCAGCAGACCTGAACAGCTTAGGTTTTCTAATTAAGATTTTACATACTTTTATATATCTTTAGGGAATCATATGGTTCTTTTTCAGAAAGATAGCTTAGGCTGAAAAAGTCAAACCATTCATCTCACCGTGGACAATCTGCACCTTGTTTATAGGGAACATTGCCTGGTGCTACCTAGGAGCTGGTGCTGCTGAACGTCATCTTTAGTATTTTTTTACAAATTTACCACTGTAGCTGCAGTGAGAGAGAGGGCTTTTAGGTGGGCTGAGTTTTGACATAAAGCATTTCAAAATTATAAGTAATTTCTTTGAACCTTTAAAAGTTACAGTAGAAATATCCTTTTTAAATATACTTTGAGGCTTGTATTATTCACATAAGATTGATTATAAAACATCAAGGAATAGAAACTTGCTTTTACTGTACGTATCTGAGGTTTACTTAGGTCCAGTTGAGTGTACCATAGAGATTAATGCACATTTTGCATGACAAATTGTAGATAAAACCACATGATTTAAATCCTATGTACCTCATATTCACAGGACAAGATTTTTAAAAATTTCTATTATATGAAACAGGTTAACATCTGCAGATTAAAATCTGCAACCTCACAGTAGATTTTCTGAGTATCATACCTCTGGAAAAGTTTGTAAAAACGAACGTTACAATAACTTCCTTGTGCTGCTGTAATGACTGGAAGGACACACGAGATTCACCCTCTCCCCCATCTGTCACAACTGAAAGCACAGACCAGGTAAACCATGTCATCTCTGCAGATATTTAGAAAAGGCTGGCAGAAATTTTTAGAAAGTTATTCCCTCCAACCTGTGCATTTAGGTGAGTCATTTGTTCCCTTCGAATTCACTTTCCTCAGGGCAGCCAAGTGCGTAAGTATTTCTGGCACCAGTGGAAATAATCATCTGCAGTATCACTTTTTTCCCCACATGGGGAGTACGTGTACTCTCTCATGGGGAACTGAAACAAGATTGTCACCATTATGACTAATGGCAACACAGAACAAATAGGAAGCACTTCAAGGGAAATATTTACAAAAATAGCCTACACAGAGGACATAAGAAGCTTTCCAATCATGAGTGAATACTTGAAAATAATAATCTATTCCTTACCGACATTCATGAACAGAAAGGGAGTCAAAATTAGCTGGATTATGAAACACTTGTAAAGAATTTTTCATTAAGCTGCACTTAATGCAGGTAACTGAGTATGGCAACTATAATTATGAACAGTGTATGTATTTTATATGCAGAATCTATGTCCGGTAACATAGGTGACAATAACTATTAGTGAAATTTTTCACAGCAATTAATGGTTGAAACAACATTGACTCATGCTGGAAGTCTAAAATACACAGTACTTTCTGCATCCACTGGTTATTTCAGCATCACTTACTATCCCACTCACCTACTGTACAGCAATGTTGTTGCAGGGCTTTTCAGGTTAGAAACTGAGTGCTTCACATCTCCCAGCTGAACACTTGCTGAGATAGCTGATAAAAAGAAATTCTTAATTTAAGGAGGAATTAAAAAAAAAAAACAAAACACAAAAGTCTTAATGCCTTGATTGCTCATAGGAAATAAAGAATTCCCATTTACAGACATCAAATAAAGGAAAAGGACTGGACAAAGCAAAAAGTTACCACAAGTGCCATTTTTCTCTCCATTTTTCATAGATCTCCAAACAGAAAAAAAAGCCCATATAATGGGCTTAATTTTCAGTGCCATTTATTTTAAAAGTATGCATGCTGACAGTTGTGTCATGCCAGTGAAGATCACCGATATATCACAACTGAACCCCTTCTGTATAAATAGCTACATCTGTTTATCGTACATAAGCATTATGGAACATGGCAAATGTTTGTACAAAGAAAAAGTCACTCTGCTTAGTGCTTGTCCGAAACCAGGACAGGATCAAGTATGATATCCAACAGTGAAGTAGCTTAAATTCCAACACGGCACTTTATATCCCACTTTTTGTAAAATGAAAATCTGTGTTCGGGTTTTGGCAGTCTGACTCTCTTGTTTCTGAAATCACAGACTTTAATGGAAACATAAAGTTGATACACAAAACAACATCTGAAAACAGCTAAACTGGATTGTAAGTGACAGGAGCAAGCTTTGGTAGAATTGGATTATTTAGAATAACCATCACAATGCTAACAACAAGTCACTCGGGATTTACGTCCCAACATTTGTAGCAAACAAAAAGTTATCTTTAACCATATTAGATTACAAATAAAGACAAAAGTAGTGCTGATCATTTACTCTTCCACATCGAACACGACCCACAGTCTGATTGTTCTCCCAAATATCAAGTCAGTGTTGTAAGCACAACATTTTTATATTTCACCTTAACAAATTCCGATGACATTTTCCTTGGATAGTTTCATTAACAGTAGAGTTTTAGACCAATTTTGCTGTGCAAGTGTTGTTTACTCATGACTTTCAAGGTAATAGGTTTATTTGGAGTTACGTCATTGTCAGTGTTCTGTGCATGGCAGTGTATCCAATTTGGAGCTGAGAGGAGGACTCCAACCCACTGAACATGACTGCAACCGAAATCTCTTTACTTGAATTCAATCTAAAAATCCTGTACAGTCTATTTTGAACTCGTAAGAGGAATTATGATTGTACAAGATTGTACTTTTTAACATTAGTAAGACGTAGGTGATAGAAAGTAAATTGTGTCAGATGAACACTCTTGATTGCCATCAGTCTATACAGCTTATCTTGTATCAAATTTATCTCCATTGTGCTAAAGGTAAGAGAAGTTAAGACTAATAAAACAAACTCTCTTCTCATTAAGACAGACAATACATTTTACAAGACTTCAAATGTTGAATCTCAAGTCCTCTATTGAGTTACTTAATGTTTGCTTCCAAACCAAGATACAGGCTTCGTTAGTGCCAACATCATCGTAACACTTCTCATTTGATAGCAAGCTCAGTAATTTGGGAGCCTACTTCCCCCCTCCCTTCCATATATTGTTTGTGCTTCCTGCTTAGATCAAGTGGTCGTATGCTAACAGCCACTATAAAAGTAGCAGTTCAAGTACATTTTCACATCCAAGAAAGCTTAACACAGGATGGTTAGTCTAAAAAACAGCGAGAATGAAGTGCGAGGCCATTTGCAGTAAGAAGTTGCCAAATGGAACCATATGCAAAATGGCAATCTAGAAAGAAGTACTGGAACTACAACTCTTATCCAGCTTGATATGTTTTCTGAAAGGGGAAATCACCAATTATAGTCTTCAGCATGAATAACACACTTTAGAAACTACCAATAAAAGGGTTTGCCAATTTAAAAGTTAGTTGTTGATTGTACAAAGAACGAGCCAATGGACTTTCCATTCTTTGCATCTTTGTTCCCCTCAGGAGTCCATTACCTTTCACAAAGAAAATTTTAGCTATCAAACTTGTCCATAAATTTTGCCGCTGAGTGTGAAACCATCCAGTTAGCATATACACTATCATTTGCATATCTTGAAAACACAGAGTTAGTGCCATCGAATCTTGTGAGTGGAACGGGGCTCTCCTCAGGCCAGTTCGGGTATGACATGCCTAAAAATGAAAACAGATAATTTTTTCTGCACTGAAGAACCATAACTTCATGTGCAGACAGTAAGGCCCTTGGCAAAACTCCCTTCAATATTTTAAGCCAGTCCACTGGATTTTGTCCCAAATCAATTCATATAAATGATGTTTCAAAATCCCTGAAGCACAAATTCAGATGTAGGCAAAAACCCTGAAAAAATAAAGTGCTTACTTGATAAAAAATTATATGCATGCACGCACATGTGCATAATAAAAAGCTAATAATTTTTCTTCTGATGAGCCTCCAACTTTCCATAATTTTCTTTTTTAACAATCATGTAGCAATATATTGCTTTGCAAGAGGAAGTTCTTGCTGTACAGGAAGTGCTCCAAGAATTAATAAACCTATTTGGGACAGGATCCAAAGTCCATTCCAATGACTGAGAGTATTTCCATTTACTTAAATGGGCGCCTTTCCGTTGGCTTCAGTGAGGTTTTGGGGACACTCTCACACCCTCACCAGGGATCCCCTGCTTAATTTTAGGAAATCCCAGGAGCACAACTGAGTATCCTGAGCACTCCTGTCTTGATTCCGCATTTAAACGTGTATTTCAGGCATGTAATTATTTGCATTGAGTCCAGTAACTGCTTCTCAGTTTAGGCACAAGTGATCAAAATGGAAGCAGAGTGCTTAGCACCATGTTGATCTAGCTGTACAAGCAGAGAACCATACCAGGGCCAAGATTTTCAAAAACAGAAATCGGATTTTGTTGCTTATTAAGCATTCGGCATCTGCCATCAACCTCGGTGGCAACTCTTTCTGTTACTGCATTCTTTTAACAATCTGGCCACTAAGTGCCACAAAGTGAACGTGAGTTGGGGGAACCTATTAAAGAAAATTATAGCTAGGGTATAGATCAAAAATAGACCCAAAGCCATGTATTAATGGCAACTTCTAAGCTAAAAGATCCAACTTTTCAAAAGTCATACTGCTTGAAGAATGAAAAAAAAATCTGTTGTTAGTAAATATCTAAAAACATGTAGAATATTTAATCAGGAGACAAAATGTAGGAGTTTTGGCAAGAACCATTTTTACTGTCCATCTCACCATCACAATATGAAAGCATATGTTCTTTTTAAAAACACTTGCTACATCATTCAATCAAGGTTTAGTACTGACATTTTCATAATAAATCAAAGGACGTGAAAACAGCTGAGTGTATTTTCAAAATGCCCACCATTAATTCAATTTGCAAAGGACTTTACATGTTGATTTAGTCTGTATATAATACTTATATACAGTATTTCTACCTTCTGTATATAATACTCTGGTTTCATTCTATGATACATTAAATAGACATTTCAGCTTATGGATCCAGAATGCATTAACAGCAGCTGAAATTTAGAAATCCATATTGATAAAACGAAAAATGTTGCAGATGGGTGCTATCCTTGAGCTATGGCAAAAAACAGCATTGGAAAAGAAAAAAAGTCTATTGCTTAAATTAGAGGTGCAGAATCTAACATAAATGTTCCTAGCCTCCCCCAACAGGATAGTTGAATTAGATACTCATTAGCATTTTATATTTCCCCTGAGAATACTTCCCTGATCTTTTTTTCTTTTACTGTATGATATCTAGTCATTTTACTTATTTTCACATCCTTTTAAAAACGTTTATTTTAAACACCGCTGCAAAATGACTAAAGGATGATCCTGATGCAAACTTTGACATTTACCAAAAGAAAAAACAAACAAACAAAAAAACCGAAAAGAAGCTTCCAAGCAAATTTTGATTGGCTTCATTCAGACAAGAAACACTGTAATGGGGTTACAGAGTCTGAGAACAGTGCAGAAGAAAAATCATTTTTTTGTGTTGCTAGAATCTAGTAAATGCATGTGAAATTCTACCATAGAGTTTGTTTTCAATCCATGTGGAAGGGAGGGTTCGAGGGAGGGGAGCATTATTACAGTCCACGAGTGGTGTCTCCTCTTCTGAGAGCCCATCATCATAAAGTAAGGAATCAGAAGGTGTGGAAGCCGCAAGATCTAAGTAGTCCTAAGAAGTGAACACAGAAAAAGCTGGGTTAACGTATGTGGCAGTGTTGCTGGTTGCGTATAAAGGCTAAATGTGCATCCGGTTTCTTTAAAACAAGTAGCTACAGACCCCACTGCATTTGTCTTTTGATAGTACCTCTGGCACCCGCATAGGGTCTCCCTTTCTGCAACCATAGCATCTCTGGAAGTACCTGATTTGCCAGAACACTAGACATGCTAGAGACACACAAATACTTCCCTTACTTAATTCAGTAAAATAACCAAGAGGTTAAAGGGCTGTGCTAGCTGATTCGTTTGACCTTCAGTTTCTGTTATGCCCGATAGACACGTATGCCTGAAATATAGATAGATAGATAGATACCTATACGCACTTAAAGGAGAAGGTACTCAGATCTTTAATCATTTTACAAAAGCTATTACATAATCATGTATAAAATTAGTTGTGTAAATATTGCCAAGTAAAGCTTTTGCTGCTGCTGTTCTAAAACTAAATATTTAGGTCAACCATAAGAATTGATAGGTTTTCATCTATGCTGCTGAATTGCTTTGATGCAAAAAAAAAAGGTGAAGCATTTTCAACTATCTAAAATATACTTTTTCCTTTCAAAATGGACTTTCCTTTGCAAATTTACTGAAATTAAACTTTAAAAAGGTAAAGCTGCCCAATTTTATAAATTGAAAAATCTTCAGAATTTTTCATTCAGGAAGGCAAGGAGAAAAATGACTAATTTGTCGAGCGCTATTTTGGATTGTCTTTGGTTTTAATGATGAAAATTTCAGAAAACATGCCAGCCTCTGTATTACAAGTCTGTCACTGGACATGTAGATTGTTTGCCTACCAGTTCTCAGCAGCTTTAAGTTAGTGGCTGACAAGTCAGAGTGATTTAATGTACAGCCTATACCTTTCACTTTGCCAGTTTTAATTTAGAACTTATTTTACTTTCACATTCTGAACGAAATTGTTCACATTTGTTTATTAGTCCCTTTTGCACCCAATGTAAATTCCATCCCATTCTCAAATCTGATAACGGTCACAGTATTTCCTCTGTTTTTCATTTGTAACTGCCTCCCTTCCCATAACTAGTAGATATTTTTTTTTTTTAAATTACGTGTTTATGGACAAGTAGGAACATATACATTTTTTAAATATATGCAACTTGGACTTATTTTTAGACCTCAGCATCCATTCATTCAAAGAAAGTCTATACAGGATTATAACAGTTTTAAAGTAATTCAGAATGGTGGAATCATACAGCTTTTGTATCTCTGTTGCTATCATCATGTAACTAAATCAGATTCAAGGAAATACTGCATTCTTCTAGTTCTAGGCTTCCTAGGGTTATATATTCAGGAGTGCAATTTAGGAGTAACTTTTCACAGTAATTTTTAATTTTTGTTTTTAAATTAAAGAAACCAGACAGATTAAGGATAACTCATCTGCATTTAGGGTTGAAGTCACCAAAGCCACTATATGAAGTAGCACTGCTTTCAAAAAACTGGATGCATTTGGAAGAAACTAGATATGTAAATGCTTCAAAATTTGATGAAAAGTAAATTACTTTTTAAAAAAAAAAAAAAGCATAGTTCTCTATATTCAAACTCAGAGGATCACAAAAACTTTCTAAAACTCATGCTTTCCCACACTTACCCTACTCTTCACCATCATTTTCTCTAGTTCCTTGCTGATCTCAGCAAACGTTGGTCTTTTATCGGGTTCTTGCTTCCAACAGCGCAACATCAGGTTGTACCTGTGACCCGCCGCAAAGTGAAAAAAAACCCCAAATTGTTAGAAGTGGGTCATGCTTCTGTGGAAATAATTTATAGTATTGAAGTTGAACTGTGGCATGAAGGCCATCCACAAGTACATCAATCTTTGTTGTGTGTTCTGTTAAACATTCCCTTGAATCAACAACTGACATTCAGAAGAATGGGCTTTTACTTTCATCAGTCTTTATGAGCTTAAATGATGATGCACTTGGCTGTCCTTGAAGGACTGTAGTCTTAGCTTTCTTTCATTATTTTCACTTTATCAAAGGACCACCTCATGTCTAGGCAGCATACCAGATTTCTAATTGATTTTGTTTGCATATGACACTGAAGAAATTTGCATATCATCACGGATGTGCATATCTCAACCTGAAAAACTCTGCTGCTATATCAGAAAGTAGAATTTTGTTCTTCATTTGTTTACATTCTGAAAAGTTTCTGTAAACTTTTCTTCAGTGAAGCCTAACCTAAGACCATTTGCACAAACTAACATTCTTTTGATTACTTCTATTATTGTTATTTTGATTATATCTATTCTTATTCTGTCTTTAACTGCCTTCTATAGCATACAGCACGGAAACAAAAGGGAGCAGAATTAAAGTTTTATAGTTGAGTGACTATCAGACAGACAATGGCCAAGTTCTGGATGTGTAACTCTCCAACCTGTACCGTTCACGTTATTTTTTTCTAACTCAAGTGTTTTCAGGACTAAGTGATCTAGTCACAAAAGTACTCTAATTGTGGAAATAGTTGCCTACAAGAACTATAGCAAGCTATTGAAAAGCATTGCATTTTTTGCCCTCATCTGTGATCTCTCTCTTACTTAACTGGGTAAAGCAGAGAATGCAATTTAAGAAAAACAGTCCTTGAACTGGGCTCTCAAAGGCTGTCAGAAAAATTTCTGAATAATCCAGAAAAAATCTGAACCAGTCAGGAAAAACATGATGTGGCTTGAATAAAAAAAAGAAACGCAGATGTGGTCAGCTTGCCTAACCTAATAATTATCAATGAAATAACATATGTTTGAGGAATGAAGTCTTATTCCCTGTTGAGATGAAACAAACAAAAAAAATTCAATATTAAGTATTTGCTAGAGGATATTTGCCAGTGACACTTGTAAACTTCTACCCTGCCCTAAATTCAGAAACGCTTAATGTTTTTTCTCTGTATATGGTATTAAAAAAAATAAAGTTATAGTATTTATACTGTATTTTCTCACCCCAGATGTGGGCAAAGCATGCTTCACATTGAAAATTAGTCAAAAGAGATGTCAGAGTGATTATAGCGTGGTAACCTTCTAAAAAAAAAAAAAAACAACTGACCATGACCAGATTTGCAGGCTGAACATATAATCATGCCTCATCTCCAAATGCCATGGAAGAACCACAGAGAGAAGATATTTCACGTTGAGAGTGTTTTAATAAATCAGCCAATAAAATATGAACTGTCTCCAAACAGAAAAGAAAATGCCATGGGCTTATCAAGTCACAGAAAATTTGTGTCTTCTAGGGTATAGATTTCTGGGTCAAGGTATCATTTCTCCTATGTAATGCCAGGACAACTAATAGACAATGACTGTGGATGGAACATCTATCTCATTTGAGGAAAAGTACTGAAACATTTTCTTGACTATTTCAGCTACCACTGTTTTATGAAATTCTCCTTCTCCCTCCACCCTCAAAAGTTTTGAATATTCAAACTCTTTTAATTGTTTGGCAAGTGTGTTATTTGGTATCCTACACATATTTTGGCAATTGTTTTCCTGCACTTAACTGTTCACTAGTTTCATTACATTCTTTTGAGCACTACATATTTTGATTATACCTCCGAAATATACAGAATAGTATTTATGTGGTATTTATTTAAACCTTTTTTTTAAATGTATTTATTCAAGAGATGTTTTATGAGTCTAATCAGATCAAGAGCTACTTACATTTCTTCACTGCAGTTTTCTGGTCTCTCCATTCTATAGCCTGTTTTTAGGAGGTTAAAAAGTCTTTCAGGAGCAATACCTGGGTAGGGATTGCCTCCCAAAGTTACAATCTCCCATAGCAGAACTCCAAATGACCACCTGAAAAAGAGAAAATGAGTTTTTATTTAGAGTGGTAGGTTTCAAGAGCTTAGTGTGGCTTTCACCTAACATATCTCTTTCTAGTGTTTTGAGAACCCAACTGAATTCAAGACATTGCTGAGCCAGAGGGGCCGTACAGATGCATACAGGGCCATCCTTGTTCCCAAATACCTTCATTAAAAGATTAGCAACCAAGACAATAGAGATAAGCGATACCCCTCTTTTATTCATTGACAAAAGCTAACTGTATCCTGGGAAGGCCCATCTTCTCTAGACAGCAGAAAGATAAAGTCTTTCCCATGGTGGCCCAGCCCAAAGGCTTGTTCCTCTTTTGTACAGTGCTCCTGGAGGTGCCTCTCTTTTTCCTTTGGCTACAGAGGGAGTCTAACCTTCCTAATTAGCCCTTATAGTCCTATTCAGAAATAATTGTCTAAATTACACAGGCTGGCTCAACCAGTTACCGACAGATTGGTTTGCTGTCTTGACTGTGAGATGGTGTTTCTTTATATGCACAATGTGTTTATTTCAATCATAAGCAGCACCCTTTGATTTCAGCTGGTCTGTTGGGCCATTTCAGTGATTCAGGACTTAATTTTCTTCTTAAGAGTTGATGAAAGAAGAGGAAGGAATTTATCTGGGAAACACCAAATGCCTAAAATATAGTTTAACATAGAACAGAAGACAGAAGAAACTCTTCTGAAATGAAGAGAAGAAATGGCAACTTTTTTAACCTACTTTATTGATGAGCTCAAACAGAAAGACCTTGCTCAATGGGTTGGAAATATTTAGACAGATTAACTTCATTCATTTTTGGAGGGCAGGCCAGGAGAAGAGAGGCAAAAATGTTTTTCTTTCCTTAGCGGAAGGCTTTTTGGAGACACAAAGAAGCTACAAATTTACTCTGAACCTGCTCAACTGACAGAACTGCCAAAATTTGGATGTTCAAAATGAGGGAAACCAGCCAACGCTGTTTCATTCAAAGGGGATACCCAATGGGATGCATCTGGAAACAAAGTTACATACAATTTATGACAACTGTTAGCTTTTGTGCTCTCATCCTTGGGTCATTTCTGTGAAAACTCCACTTTTAAGAAGATTTTAGGACGTGTTACACACCTAATGCCAAAGAGCAGTGTCTAATTCCCTTTGAAAATTCCATCTCAAAATGTTAGCCACAAGCCTCACCTCCTGTCTGACTACATTCTACCTGTGCTTCTCACATTTTAAAGAACAATGGTAACCCTAAAAGTACACCAGTAAAACTTCCAAAATGGGCAGAGAAGCCAAAGTGAGTCTTACACAGTCCTCAGTGGTATGCTGCCATTTTTCTCCCTAATGCCATTCATGGAATTAATTTTTAATCACTCTGCACATTCTTGAAAGCTAATGAATATTTACAGCATTTTCATATACTTTATTAATATACGTCCTCATACCCTTTTTGAAGCCAATTATGCTCTGCCATCAGGTTATAATTCTGTCCATGATTAATTCAAATAAACTTTGTAGCGTGGCAGGTTTTATTTTTAAAATCCACCTCTACTGCATAAGAGGAATTTTACAGAATATGGAAGGAGGAATCAGATGAATAATTTCTCAATTAAAGTTGTTTAGTAAATGGGCATATTAGAATAGAATGCTGTAGAATGCTGCAATGCTTTCAAATCATTACACAAATTAAGTACTATGGGAGGAGAAATGGGAGATGAAAAATTTCCAATTGTCATATGTTTATTGCTGAATAAAAATGTGATCAGAAAAAGCCAAGAAAGAAAAATATGTGAAGAGGAAGACAGTAGGCTAGCTTTCCACTGATGTCATCGACTTCTGAAGCAAAAATGGGATTTTGTGAATGCTGGCAAGTGATACTGCTATTAAGCACGGCTAACCACTAACTACACAGAAAGGCTTTAGAAGGAAGAGGCTGGAAAACAGAAACACGGAGTATCAGAAAAAAGAGCATATTGGAATGGTTGTTGAGTATATTAATATATATGTTCACCTAAAATATAATTGCATCACCATGAACAACAAAGAATATTCATAAAATAGTATTTTCAGTGAGTGTAATTATCTAAAATAACAATCAATGCTGCAAAAAAGTACTTCATTTATCAGTTTGCTGCTGTTGGAATGGCATTCATAGAACCTAGCGCTGGAGAGGATTTGCTTTGCAACACTATGCATGTCTCGGTACTGTTTTGTAGGGACTTGGCTAAATTAGGAGTTGCTATATAACACTCTTCGATTACTTCATGTATAATAACATGAATAGTGAAGGTGACCTCACCAGTGAGTCAAAGGCACTGTGTAAGCATGGCAGATATTTAGACCTTTTACACCACTGTATTGAAGCAGACCTACAAAGAACAATGCAGTGCTCTGTTAAGAACACCTAATGCATCTCCAAGAAAGCTGGTAAATCAGCACAGCTTTACATGGAGATACTAATCCAGATCTGGGAAGCAGTAAAGCTACACAGCACCAGCATGCTGCCCAGGGCTCTGAGCTAGCTTGCTTGACGCCCGCTGGGCAATCTCTGCATGGCGTTATATCACATGTACAAGAGGTGGGCTCCTGGCCTTAATAGCAGCCCATCAGGAAAACAAACAGGGACGAATGGCATTGGATCCAGAAGATCAATCAACAATCAAAGAAGAGGCACTTACATGACAACACAATCTGTTCTGGCCCCAAACCATAGTGACAAATCTGTTTTGCAGAAAATTAAGAAATTAAAAATACGCTAAGAAGTTTTTAATTTAACAGTTCTCTGGGAAAAGTCATTGCAAAGAAGCAGGTCAGCACAACAGATGCTCTGAGGAGGATAAAAAGAGACCCAGAAAAACCTGTAAGCAGACCTAAGTAAAAGCAACATTCTCCTGAGAATTACCCCAATGTTTTTTCTTTTCTTACTCCAAGTGAAACAAAGTAAACGAAAATATTTTGGAAATTCATTTTGTAAAGAACTTCCAAGGCAAGCAAAATATTTTACTTCACTAAAACTGCTCTGACCTACAGAGAGAAGAGTAAAAAGTGAATGCAAATAATTTTAGAAGTACAACTCAAAAGGTTTCTATTTGCACATACTGCTGTTATCGAAGTGTTTTCCCCCAAAGTGAAACATCATTGAGATTGGTAGGTTTTACTTCATTTGATTTTAATGAAAACATTACTTTAGTCAGATCCTCTTTCAGGGGAAACTTGGAAGGTATGAAAATGCTACCTAGCAGAAAATCAGGCATATAAGTATAGCTGCTTTTACAGTCCCTTAGAGGTTTTTCCCCTAAATAAATAGTATGTAGTTTTACAGTGTCTGCCTGGTGACTAGTCACAAGCATCATTCATCCCAGAAAGAAAGAAATTAAAGTATCTTATCCTGAGTTAAACGTATACAAAAATTCCTCTGCCTGTCTCCTTGCCTATCAGACATGAAGACAGCTTAGCTGTGGTTGCTTTACCACCTAATCATCACAGGTGGAGATAAGAGCATATCCATCTTCAGGATCTCTGTTTTCCTAATCATGCAAATGAACTTGCATCTTTGCACTGGAACCAGAGTATTCCCCTAAGGTCTGAGCTGGCTGTCATTAAAATTAATTGGAGTTTTGTCATTGATTTCAATAGGAGTTAGGCCAGGAGTTAAATTCTTCTTCCTTTCTTCCTACCCCATCCCTCACCTGCCAGCAAGTGTTACAGACAAGTAATGAACAGCAACTGGGAAGTTTGGGTATGACCATTATCTTTAGCAAAGACTAATAATTTGTGTCTATATATTCAAAGGCAACCATGTCACATGAACAGACCCAACCCTTGTTGATTTCAACAGGAATTATGTACCTAAATACCTCTGATAATCTTTTTCTTCAGATTTAATTCAACAGCAAAAATCTTACGTATCATTGCCAGCGGACGGTGCCATCTAGGCTGTGCTCTTCACGTCTCCTTGTAAGAGTAGCAGCTTTGGCTACTATGTACCTTGTTGTGCTTCCTCCCTCATCTCCTTAAATAAGTACATACACCATAAAGAATGCAAGAATTTACACTTACACATCACTTTGTGTTGTATAGATATGATCAAATAGGGACTCTATGGCCATCCATTTAACAGGTATCCGACCCTAGGAGGAAAAAAAAGCAACAGTGCAATTACTGGTCAGACAATTAAGTTTCCAAGTGGAAAACCAAGGTTTTTATTTTCAAAACTGTAACAGATACTCTATCCATACTCTAATATGTTCCAGTGGACTGAATGATTTGGCATTTCATAAGAAAAACAGTGAGGAGAACAATTGTAAGAGCTTTTGAAATCACTCATTCGTTTCCTTCCACACACTTCAGTAATCTAATTACATACAGCAAGGTGGTGTGGGTTTTTTCCAGATGGCCACCAGTTAAAGTCAGATAAACTCAACTCTCCTTTTAACAAACACTTTCATCCAAAGAGTTATATTCTTCAGACGTGAACATCTGTCTTCCCATTGCTTTTGGGAAATGTGCAAATGCAAAAATGATGGGGAAAGATGATTAAAGAGAAAGAGCTATCTTGTTTATATCAGGGATGATGCATAAATGGAAGCACCTAGATGTTAAGATACCTTTGGTTTCAGAACTGTACCTGGACAGTCATATTTGGTTACTGGTTACTAAATTGAATCTACAAATTGCTACTTTCCACTGGCAGAAATTCACTGATGAAATCTGAGAAATCTGCCCCAGATATTCATGAAAAACTAGCTTTGCAAAATTTTCAAGATGTTTCATAACCTTCACAATATCGCTAGCATACTTGTTCTCATGAAAATCATATATATATATATATATGCAACAACTGTTTCAGTAGGATTTGAAGTTATCCTTCTTCCTCTCAATTTTTTCTTTTCCCTGTTTCCCTATGCAAGCAGACAGATGCTTGTTAGGTTCCAAGTAATACTCTGTCGACGCATGTCTCAGAAGTAAAGAGAAAATATCTATTCAGTACATCAACACCCCGCCAAATAAAATGAGACTGCTTTTATGTAAATGCATCATTTTTAAAATACAGAGCAACTGGTATAGATCAAAGTAAACCGCATACAGCAGAAGATAGCTAAATGAATGTGCAAAGCCCTTTTACGTATGATCATGTCTTCCAAAAGGTTTTTTTTCTTTGCAACTTATTTTGACTTAAGAAACATTCACACAAACTGGCCTGAAAAAACAGGGAAAGCTAAACTGAAAATTCACAGTATTTATGGAAATCTTTTCATTTCAATGCTAAAATTTTCACACACAAAAAATTCTGTTGGCAACTCTTTCGTATTAAGTCAAAGAGGGAACTGAACCAACACTACTCATCTTGGAAAGAGTCAATAAAAAGTAGTGTTAGTGAATGTCACAGTCTAGCTTGGGATTGACTTGTAAAAGTTCTGCTGATGTCGGTGCCACGTGGATGCAAACAGGCAGAAAGCAGAATTTGGCTTGCTGTATTTGACAGTATTTTTTACAAGAATAAATAAATGACAAGCCTTAACTTATCTTCTTGGTCTCAAAGTTATTATGCTCAAGAGTTTCTTTTCAGGAAAGTCGTGATGTGACTCAACAACTTGTCTTTCCATCAAATTTCCTTTGCACAGTCCTGCAGGTGAAACGTTACCATATGCTGAATCCTGCCAGGAGCACTGCGAGCAGACAGAACTGTATCTGGGCACCTGACAATAATTCACTGTGGCAGGCAAAATAGAACTGCTTTAAATAACCTCCGGCAGGTAGCATTAGCTCCTAATCTACCCTGACCTATGATGTACCATTTTGATTAAGATTTAGTATCTTTCAAACATTTGGAGGTATTTATTTGTAGGAGGGCTTTGCTTCAAGTCTTCTACATAGATGTGATCATTGCTGAAATTAGGATCTTTGTAGAAATTGTCTGCATTTTTTTCAACCCCTTGGGATTTTTTTGTTTATATTTTTAATTATGAATAGGAAAAGAGAGAAAAATGATGGGGTTTTTTGTTTGTGTTTTCAAGGAGTGTGATGAGGAACTGGATAAATGAGAGGGCCCACCTCATTTAAAAATGGGCTGCCCTCTACCTGTAAAAAAGGTTACTACTTCAAAGTTCCTGCAATGAAAAAAAAAAGGTGTCATTCTTCTGTATTTACATTAACAAAACATGCTATTTTTAAGCATCCTGTGTGAACTCTCTAGCCTTAAGAAAAAGAAATAATTTATTACCGTCTATTTGGCACATTGCTTTTAAAAAACAGCAGATCTCATCTTGTTTTTACGTATTGTCTTTCAATTTTTCTCAGGATCACAGAACCGCTGACGTGGGCAGGGACCTCACCCCTCTGCTCAGAGCATGGTCAGCCACAGCAGGTTTCCTGAGACTGTTTCCAGCCAGGTATTGAGTATCTCCAGGGACAGAGATTCTCTGGCCAGCCTGTTCCAGTGTTCACTCACTGTTACGGTAAAGAAGCTTTTTCTTTTCTTTAAATGGAATTTCTCATATTTAAAATAGCTCCCATTGCCTCTTGTTCTGTCACTGGGCCACAACGAGAAGAGCCTGGCTCTGTTGGCTGTATTCCCTCCCATCAGGTATTTATACATGTCAATAAGATCCCCTGAGCCCTCTTTTCTCCAGGCTAAACAAACCCAGCTCTATCAGCCTCTCCTCGCACGTCAGATGCTCCAAGGCCTTAACCATCATAGTGACCCTTTTTTGACTTTTATTAACTTTTACTTATTAGAAATAAATCGGTTTTGTTGACGAGTAAAAAAAAAAAGAGGTGGACGTGGTAATGGTGACTTAAATATGATATATCTTTTACATACATACATATATATATATATATTACTGTCCCACCGATTAAAGTCATAATTTTGCTTCATCTTCATCTTCATTTTTATTTCTTTAAAATAGAGAATTATTCTAACTTAATAAAAAATAGCTATTATTTTTTTCTTCTGTGCTCAAGTCTAGAGTATAAATTCATTCTCACTATTAGGTAATAATTCCCAGTACTGCTTTTAATATGCACTGTACCTTGCTCCTCTTGACATATGAATCTTCTTCATATACGTCACGGGAGAGGCCAAAATCAGAAATCTTCATTTTGCGCCCTTCTGCCACCAGTACATTTCTGGCTGCTAAATCACGATGGACGAGCTTTAGGAAGAAATCAACAAGAGTGTTTATGCTTCTTGTGGAGGAATCGACTGCTGACATGTCCGTCTATCACAAGGACATGCTCAGATCACTATTACGCTGCCCTACCTTCATTTCTGCAAGATACTGCATTCCTCGTGATATTTGCCATGCAAACGATATCAGATCTCCCATTGTTAAGGCTCTCTCATCAGGGTTATCCAAATAACTTGAGTTTCTGTTGCCATCACTACCCACGTAGCTTGGTCCTACTTTTCGACTTTCCCTGAGAAAACTGCGCAAGGAGCCGTATTTAGCGTATTCCACAATTAAATATAGTGGGCCTGAAATAAACAAACACACTGATAAGTAAACAATTAATAGATAATAATTTTAATTTTTTTCAAAAAAGTCTCTTCTAATCAACACATTGTTTTGAACAACCAGAGGCTCCAGATACCTCTGGCCTTTATGTAAAAGGCACTGAATCAGCCACGGAATACTTTTAGCTTACATCCTCTATGCAAAGGGAGTGAGTTTCAGCCTAAATCAAAGCAGAATTCAGGCTCTTGCCTATATTCCCTCATCTAGATCATCTGAGACTAAAAAGAGACAAACTTCTTAGAAATCAGATCTGTAAAACAGCCTAACTTGGAGAAATCTAAAAAAAAAAATAAAAAAAAAAATTCTGGAGTGTGTGATACTAAGCTCACAAATCATCTGCTAATTCCAGTGCTGTATTTAAGGTGCCTTTTCAGAGCACTTAGAAACATTCTGACATTTCAATCCATTAGTTTCTCCTCCCCATTACCCACATGAATAATACCCACTCAGTGCTTTAATGCTAGATACATTTGTCTGCTGTATCAAAGCCCTCCCACCTCATACGCTAATGAATTAGCTTGATATTTATTAAAAGCCTGTGACTCAGAAACAATTCATTTCCTTTGGGATGAAAAAATACATTGTACTGAAAAGAAAAAACCAAAACATCCCACCCCACTGGTCCATTACCTTACTAAGACTCAGAGATGACTCAGTCCTGAATTATATTCTCTGTCTACAACTAAAAGTGCCACTTGCAACAGAACTGGGTGGGCACAGAAGGCAGGCCTTTGCCCAAGGTTGCAACATGCATACTGTGCTCTTAGGCTGTGTAACTACAGATGCAAAAGGAAGAGGATGTTGCCATGTAACTTCATTTAAAATGAACAGCAATCATTCAGCTCAGTTCCTGTGCACAACAATGAAAATTTGCTTCACTGGCGATTTATAATACATATGTCTGAAAATTTTCCCCTTGAAATATACCTTTCAATGACTGTGGCTTTTAGCAACTATTTCACAACAAGAGGAAGACGATAGTTTTATGACAGAGGAGGAAAACTGAGTATCAATCTAACTATCCAGCTATAGTTTAACAAAAGGATCTGTAGGGGTTTGTTTTTGGTTTGGGTTTTTGGGGTTTTTTTTCAAAGGGAGATCTCATTCCTTGGCTCAAGTCTTAAAGCATTGTTTTAGTATGAATAACAATACTGAAAAGTCCATTAAACTTTAAATATAACCCATATTCAAAACCACTTACTGAGCATCAGCTTAATATAAAAATATATATTGATTGGAAGAGAATTGGTAGTAGATTGGTTAAATTTAAAATCGCTTCAGAATCAAAATGTGTATTGAAGAAAACCACAGGAAGAATGCTTAGTTACACTGAATTAGCATTTCCCCTTCCCCTCAAAAATTGCTTTTCTTATATGTCCCTCATTTTTTCAGCGAGCAGCAAATTTTAAAAGTGCTCAGCAATTATTAAGCAGCGGTCCAAACCCATCAATGAACTGCTCTTTATTTCCTTGCTTGACATTTTCATCTTAATAACAAGTTTCTAATATTTACCATCTTGACTGCAGGCTCCATAAAGTTTGATGACATGAGGATGGTTCACCTGTTTCAAAAGGTTGAACTCTGAAAGTAGATCTCGCAGCTCACTCTGGGAAGCATTTTCTGCAGAAAGTGTCCAAACACACAGTTGTGGTTAGGAAAGCGTTACTCAAGAGTTCTCTATGTACTGTCTGAAGTATGAGATCAACCATTTCTCCTGGAATTAGCAAGAGGTTGGAAAACTGTGTACTTTCCCACAGGGGAGAAACTTCACCATCTCCACTGTCCTGCAGTCATTCGTATCAACCAAGTGAACGGGACTGCTGCTGTTCTGGCGTGGTAACCCGCTCTAATCATCACTCTACCCTGATACAAATGACTACAGAAAGAGTAGGTCAGCCAAGAATCAGGACCAGAGTCTGTAATGTCTTGCAGATGCCGTGAAATTATTACAGACCTTTTCTAGTGTTCTGAAGCAATTTTTGAGGGTGAATCGGTGCAATCGAAGCTTCAGAAGCATAGGAAAGCCAAGATTTTATGTTGATCAAACAAAAAAAGACTCACTCAGTAAACTCCCATGATATAGCCCTCCTACTCCTAAATACATTTTCTGATGGAGTAAAAATCCACTAATCTATTGGCTTACACTTGTAGCACACATCCAAGTTTAGAGTTCAGAAGCTAAACCTACAGTTCAGATTGATTTTACTGGGAGACATGTATGCAGACTTCGCTGATGTCAGTGGGAATCATATGACAATATATAGCCCCTAGAGGCTTTCTTAGCCTTTCAATAATTTTGTTTTTGCAGAATTATTCTAACAAACTTCCTCTTTGAATGCACTGGGACTTGAAGGAGATCCCTAGTCATGAAGACACCATAGGTCAGAGATAACCCTTTTTCTACCTCGTTCTTAATCTCTCTGACACACAGAGCCTCCCTGGAATAGTTCCTACAGAGTGTCATTACTGGGGAGTTGACAAGTATGTGGTCACCTTTACTTAACGCTAATAAAAACCAAGCTCAGCTTCTGCTCTTTGGTACTGTACTGGATGTTTTTCCATAAAGGCTGTAAGCACCAAAGGATTTATTTACATATCCATTTAAAATATGTGTGCTAATAGTTTGCCCTGGTCATGATAATTTTTTATGCTGTTGTACTATACGTTTGCATTGGTACTATATGTTTGTATCTGCTATATATTATCTTATAGTCTGAGCCTGCACTCAGACTTCAGTCTTCTACTCCAGGGAGTACAATATCAGATGGTCTCTCACTACTGATAGGGACTACAAAAATATGCATTTATGTAAAACAAAAATGAACAATATCAACTTAAAACCTGTGAGAAAGTCCTATTTTTCCAGCTCTGGAACTGTGTAGCATATGCAAGAACAGAACAAAGTTCCCCGCGTACCATGCCTGTTTGTCTGCTGGAAAAAGTAACTTTGATAGTGCACAAATGGAGACAACTAGCTCTGAAGCTTTATGCCCCTTGTTTCTACGAATTGTGAATAATGTCTATTTAGGTATCGGTTGGTGTTTGCCCCTTTAATTTTATTGTAATGAGGGCATTTGTATCATGCAGGAGGTCAGATTTAATTCATATGAGAAAAGTGGAAATAATGGGCTGAAAAAAATTATCCCTCTGTTCCTTTAAACCTCCATCCATAGCTCCAAGACTATTTTGGCTCAGCTAATTACTTACTGCTCCTTCTTCCCTCCCCAGTAGATAACGCCAAGCTGACAAAGTAGGGAGAGTCCTACCCTGATCTGTTCTTAACCACAGATTGTGCCCATCTACTCAGCTCAGGCAGGAGATACCTTTTACGCAATAAGCAAGAGGCTTTCTCCATTAACATACTGGTATGCATACTGTTCCCTTTTAAAGATCAGGCAGCGTAGAGTCCTTACTACTTGGACAAATTACCCACTTTGCATCTGTTACAGGGAAAGAATGGGTGATGTTGGCCTGATCCAAAATAACCATCCTTTATATTTCCTGACAGTATTAATAAAGACCACTGTCAACTAACGCAGTGTTTCTTATACTTGAGTTGTCATGCGTTAACAGTAAAGTCAAACCGGTAACAACAGATAAATATTTGCAGAATGACAAATGTTCTCCACAGTCAAGTTGGAAAATGGAATTTCAGGTGACTATCTGCAATGTAATTTACATTACAAAGGGATTCATTAGAGCCTGAAGTATTACTGTAAACGTCAGATCAATTTATTAAATTAAGGTGCTTTAAAAAAAGGGTTACTCCTTCGCATTATCAATTCTGTCAGTTCTTTCCTTCATAATAGCGAGGGAAAGCTGAATGTTAAATTATCTGCAAGTAAAAGCAACATTCTTACTACTATGTCTTGGAATCTTAAGTCAGTCACACATTGTTGATGAAAATGTGCTAGAAAAAGCAGTGACACTAAGCGCACGAATAAATATGAAATAAAATAATGACTAAGACTGTTCTATTGATAATGATATAGAGGTCATTACTTGAGTATTATAATGGTTAACTACACTTCTGAAAAAACTTAGTTCCTAGACTTTCTCCATGTGACCTATTCTCCATTGAACCTCTTGCAATGCAGGCATGCACTTCATAATTCATTTATTTCTTTGGTAAAGTGATGGGATATGCAGCATCTTCGCTCTCAAGCAGCAGCAGATGTAGGGGTTTTTTTTAAAAAAAAACTTGCATATAATAGAAATGGTAATGAGAAGTATAACATTTTCCTATAAGGACATGTTTTTACTTAGAAGCAGCAGTGAATGGTTGAGCTCAAGGTCTCACATTATCATCTTAACATTATCTAGGCATACTTTGTCTTCCCCAGCTTTAAAGTCTTAGCGAAAATTGAAGACACCATGAGACGGCACTGGACTACTCAAGCCAGTTTGGCAGAGCTCCTCGTAAAAGCAGATCAGAAAGTATGAAAGTACATGGAATTCTCAATCAGAAGAGTAACTTAATAGGTCTGTTCTATCTCTTGACATGATTATAACATGATTTATTTTAAAGCTCTGTCAAAGAAAAGTGGGTAGAGGAAAAAAAAAATCAGAAAGCTTTAACAAACCCTTGCAATATTTCCATCAATGCCAAACAAAATTAAATACATTTGCTATGTTAAGACAGAGGCTCCTTGCACATCATTAATTAGAATTACTTGTGGAAATTACTCCCTTGGATCAATGTGATGCTAGCTCCCTAAAGTCAGAAATCTTTCAGAATATAACAGAATGCTGGAAGAAACAGAGGCTGTGACACTGGTTGTTTTTAGCTGACCTTTTACTTTCATGCTAGCCCCTCATAAAATCTGTTCAGAGGTTACAACAAATAATTTTCAAATCATTTCAGACCCAGATGGGAATGTACCTTTTAACATTTTCACCGCTACAGTGGTATAGCCAGCTCTTCCCTTGAGTCGGAATGCTGTTGCCTTGACAACCTTTCCAAATTCTCCTTCTCCAAGAGTCTTGCCCAGAACTAGGTTTTTCCGAGGGAATTCCCACTTTGGATCTTCCTGCAGGAGAGAAAAGGAACCCTATAAGATGAAGCAAGAAAAGGACTGGCTAGCTACACCCGAAGCATTAATGTTCAATAGGAGACCATTCTTCCAGAATAGGTACACTTTAGTGTATAATGTTTGGTTGCTCTTTTTATCAATATCAGTGTATTCCTATAAAAGCTTCTGAATCTCTAGGTATTTTGCAAGTGTTTTTTCCATTACCTTGAAAACACCTCCTTCAAAACAGGCTGTACGTGTAGTCTATGGATAATGGATTATATTTACAGGTCTGGGAAACTGGGTACGAAGGAAAAATAAAGTAATACAGGATAAGTGCTTGCTTTGAGAATAACTGAATATGTGACCTTGGACTTCACGGAGAAGTAAATCAGTTTTACTCACAGAATAAGGCTTTCCCTTAAGAATTCATCAGAGACAACAATCCTCCTTTTACAAAATTAGCATTATTAAGCCTTAAGGTTGCAAAACAATGACAGATTGTCATGGTTTAACCCCAGCCAGCAACTAAGCACCACGCAGCCGCTCACTCACTTCCCCCTGCCACCCAGTGGGATGGGGGAGAAAATCAGGAAAAGAAGTAAAACTCATGGGTTGAGATAAGAACGGTTTAATAGAACAGAAAAGAAGAAACTAATAATGATAATAACAACATTAATAAAGCGACAGCAGTAATGATAAAAGGATTGGAATGTCCAAATGATGCGCAGGGCAATTGCTCACCACCCGCCGACTGACACCCAGCCAGTCCCCGAGCGGCGATTCCCCACCCCCCCTTCCCAGTTCCTAAACTAGATGGGACGTCCCATGGTATGGAATACATCGTTGGCCACTTTGGGTCAGGTGCCCTGGCTCTGTCCCGTGCCAACTTCTTGTGCCCCTCCAGCTTTCTCGCTGGCTGGGCATGAGAAGCTGAAAATTCCTTGACTTTAGTCTAAACATTACTGAGCAACAACTGAAAACATCAGTGTGTTATCAGCATTCTTCAGATACTGAACTCAAACCATGGCACTGTACCAGCTACTAGGAAGACAATTAACTCTATCCCAGCTGAAACCAGGACACAGATGTACAAACCAGACAAGAAATTAAAGTAAACTAGAGCACAAGGTCTGTGAAGACCTCAATATATAACATTCAAATAGATATGATGCTGCCATATATGTCATAGAAAGCGGCAGTGTTTCTCTACCGTGTTGGTCCATTAAAATGCACCAGCTGGCAGGGATCCTTGGTAGTATGTGATTCAACACAGAAGAAACTAGCTTAAAGATATGATGGTATGACTTGGCAAAAATCCTTTAAATGTGGGTAAAACTGCCGCTCCAACTGACACCTGCAGTCTGTGTATCGGAAATCAGGAACGGATCTCAGTGGGGTTTTTTGTTTTGTTTTAAGCTTACCCTTGTAGTACTATGGCTCATCACAGAGGCTACAAACCCACTGATTATTAGCATTTAATTGGACAATGTTAAAGTAAAACCACATTACTGTCAATGCAGAGTTACATTTAGAAAAAAAACATCGGCTCAAATTAATGGAAGAATATATTGGCCTTATAGAGTAAATTATATCGTTTATCCAATTACTCATTAAGTATCTTCAGTTCCCTGCCTGTACACGTGATTTCTGATTTACTCATTTTAGTTGGGTATTTCTATGAATAGATTGCATTTCTATAACATTTTCTGCATGCATAAACAACATTCTTTAGGAACAAGACAGACATCAAAAAAGAGCATGCAAAATGACATCAGGCTTACTGGTATTTTAAAGGTGTCTACAGACACCTGGTTCTCCATGGAATCTAAAGAAGGCCGGCGGACGTTAGTGGAAGAATAACTGATGGGGTAGGACTGGGCTGGGCGCCGGAACGTCATTTCTGCGGAGGCAATAGGTGGCTTTGGAGAATTCTTGTGGTAGCGATGGATGAAGTAGGAAGAAAGCAGCACAGAGATGATGAAGGACAGCAGCACCGCCCCTGCTATCACAGTCTTGCACACGTCATCACATAGTTGCTCTGTGGACCAAGAAGAGCTTCTTAGAACTTTGCTTGTTGTCCCCTACTTCTGATTTGGCAGTGCATATAACATACACAGGTGTGACAGAAACAGAACTCAAAATAATTTAACAACCTAGAGGAAAACTTAATAGCTAATTCTCAATGAAATTTGAGAACTTGCAAATACGCCCACTGCCCCTACCAATTCTTTTTTTATTATTTTGGACACCAGCAGGTAATTGTTTGCCTAACTGCCTGTGTAAATGTAAGGATAGCTAGCTTGACCCCGTGTTCCTTATCTTTATAGATGTAGGCTACTTCTGACACTCTTCTTTAAGACCCAACCTACCATATATTGATCTTCTGATACCACTTATCTCTCTGGAGACCTACAACTGAATTTTGCTTGTGGACAACCATTTATGTTAGAGCTGTTCAACCCATCAAATAAAATTTTGTTCAAATATGAATTTAATTCATTATGTCAATTGTTAGATATTAAAGAATATTTCTCTTCATCTTTTTAGATTATAAGGAGACAGAATATTTCTGCCTTGTATTTAGCAAAATAATTGTTTCTGAAAACATTGCCCAATGCTGCAACTGCTTCTCAGGTAATATGCATTTTTTTCCTCCCCATTTACTACTTCCCCTTTTGCAGAAGCACTTTTAATATCTTTCTTTGGAAGCTAAGTTTCTTTAAGTCTAAGTGCCCCTAGACAGCATCCCTGAGGGGGGTAGCTTCCCAAAGACACTGTGAGATCCAAAATACTGTCCTTTGTGCTGTTGTTCATCAGATAATCCTGACTTCAGATACACAGTTAACTTATTTCTGAGGTAGGGCTTGCGGATGTAGCTAAGTGGAAACAGCACAATACCTTTATAGAATGGGGAGGAAAAAAAAAAGACAACAAAAGCAAAAGAAAAAAAATAACCAAGAAGCTTTAATGCTTCCTCTTTTTCCTATGCCTATAGAAAATTTACTCAAAAGAGCAAACTGAGATATATTCTAAACAATTCGGTTTTAGAGATGCAAAATATTTCGTGTTATGTTTGTTATTAGCAATAATAAAAACTATTTAAAAAACACATTATTTAACCCCCATCAATCTGTTTCAAACAACTGTGGAGAGCTTTTCAGTTTAAACAAAGGTCAATTTCAAAAGTAATCCACTCCTCCTAACACAATGGGTGCTGGATATCTCTGACATTTTGAAGCCGAGATTTTCAGAAATGATTAGGAAGCTGGAATTACTTGAAAGTAATAGAAGTCATTATTCTATGTCTCCTAGCTGTCTTTGCAAATATCAGGTGAGTCTCACTGAAATGCAAATGCTGCTAGAAATCAAAGGACGACCAACCTGTTTGTCCTGTAGTAATGGATAAAAACAAATCTTTAGCCAAGGCTAGAAATAACCCCCTCTGGAAATTTTCAGGCTCCATAGCGGAAGTCAAGGTGCCAGTTCTTAATTTTATATTAGCAGTCTCTGACCAAAGATATTGCTTATTAACATGCTGACGAGTTTAGATCATTGTATATATACAGATGGTAGGTACAGAGAGAGAAAAAGATTAATATGACAACAGCAGATAATGTTTAGACTTACCCTTGATATCATCTTTCTCACAGTAACAGTTCTGTCTCGGGAAGCAGTAACAAATCCCGTGTCCTGACTTAATTCCAAGATTTCCAATGCCTTTCCCATGACCACCAATAATGTTTCCACCTAATCAAATACAGACACAAGCTAAGATTCTCACATGTAGTTAAAGGAAAAAAAAAATAAGGCTCAAAGTTTTCCATGGGTGTATCCTAGTATGCATTTGAAATTTGACAGGGCAGCACAGTGCAGCAATAATGACAGGGATTCCTGAGAATTAGGGGAGAGTCTAAATTCTGAAATTTCTGAGATCCTGAAATGAGGGGACCTTGGACTGCTTGAACATTAGCCCTGATTAGCAGTTATTCCCATTATGGAAGACTGGATTAAAATTTATCTATAATAAAAATATAATAGTACTCTTTGCATTGCATAGTTGAGATACTTCCCAATTTCATGTACCCCTTAAAACCTTATACAGAATCCCATTACTTCATGCCAAACATCTGCCTCAAATGTTCATCTCATGGCTGTCCTGACTCAGTTTCCTCATAAAGCATTATGGTTCTGTATCAGTGAGGTCATCTTACATTTTAAAATTCTCCCTAAAATATCTTCTCTAGCCTACTTAGTTTAGTTTCTCTCCACCATTGTCTTACGTATTTTTTAACTCATGAGTTGATGTACAGTCCAGTGGTATAGACCAGTGGTCTGCAGACTTGAGTTCCATTCCTGGTTCTGATGACAGTTTCCTCTTACCTTAGAAAAGTCAGTGTACTGTTCTACATATCATTTGTTCCATTGTCAAATGGAGGTAACAATACTTAATCACGTCTGTAAAATGCCATGGGATACTCCAGTGAAAGCACTAAGAGTAAGTGCCAAGCGTAAGTGATAAAAAAATGCATCTTTCCTTATCTAAAAATTCATTGTTTAATCTTAGGAAAAAAGTGCAGAAACTCATACAGAGCTACTCTTGATTTCAAGGAGGCATTCTTCAGGCAAAGTAATTGCAACTGTATTTCCAAGTAAATAACTTTCTTCCTGCATATATTATAAAAATGACCATTAGTTGTGACATTTTTCATCTATAAACTGCCTTAATCACAAACAGCATTGTATAGACAGAAACCAATCAAGTTCTGCAAGTTTAGCCACCTCTCAGAAAAATCGCCTAAACCACAAAGGGATTCAAAAGATGAACAAGTTTTTTTCAATGTAGTCATCTTTTTATTTCAACTCATTTTCCTCTATCCCATCTAAGTCGACAGTAGAATGAATGACTGTTTCTTTTACATTTCTTTGGATGTGTAACACAAATTGAGAAAGAGGATATTTTTTGGCAACGTAAAGGCAAACATCCTTTCTTAGAAAAAGGGAAACAGGGACTTGAGTATTTAAGCAAAATAGATTTTGACCATTTTTCTAGAGAGGCCACACCTACTAAATTGTATGCAGCTCAGCTGGTTCATTTTGGAAGAGACTGTCCTGAGTCCCTGCTCTCTGAGCTGACACTTGTTTGAAGAAGCGTTGGTGTTCCAAAAAATTCTTGATTATTCCCCCACCAGCCAACTTTATTGTGGAGAGGTGATGAAATAAAGTTTCCATTAGCCTCAGAAAATTCATATGTATTTATCTAGATCTGCCTACGTCTGAGGACCCGGAAGAAGCAGGAAGCAGGGGATGAGCAGGTCCTATCTAAACTGGTCTTGAGCGAGGGATCTGAAGATAAGGGGGTTTTACACAGCAGGGAAAGGAGTACCTTGTCACTGCAGATGTACATTGGAAACATACAGCTTTCTATAAGCAATCCAGAGACCCAAAAATGTATTTTTCACCAATGCGTTGCTGGTGGGGAAATTCCAAGAGTTATCAGTATTGTTTTGAATTGCGTTGTGTTTCACACGCTCCTGTTTTAAACCATTAGCTGTTTCCATTGCCCTGTGGTGAGAAAGAGCTTTCCCTGCTTCAAGGTCACTTGGAAAAAGGGAAAACCGTGACCCTATCCCACACCACGTAGAAACTCAAGAAATTCAGAAAGTAAAAACACTGGTTGTTGGACAAAACCAAAGACGACCAACTAACACTACAAACAAAGACATACAAAGCAAGGTAGAAGCCTAAGCACTGTACTTTTTTTTTCCCTGATCAGAAAGCCAAAGTTCAGAGGAACCTACAAAGATGAGTCACTTACAAATGTTCAGCCAGATTCACACACTGCAACCAGCCCCGAAGCAGTTACTTACTACAAGAAAGTCTTTTGCTTAAAATGCAATTAGGTTGCCTCTATTTGATAGGCACAGCCACAGCACCAGTTGTTTCAGCCGAGTGCCCTTGAATGTAATAGTGTTAGTGTAAGAAAGCAATTTTGGGACTCCAGTACATAGCCATCATAATGATAGATGAATTACAAAAATAAGTATTTTAGCAACTGTCTGTACTTAAAGAATATCCTTGACCTTAACGCATCTGGGCTTTCTATTTATTGCTTGCCATTCTCAAAGAAATGTTCCCTTCCAGTAAAAGTTGGTATAATGGTACTCCTGCATGTCTGAGCTCCCAAAACACACTCATTTCTTTGTCTGTAAATACACTGATTTCGGGCACCAGCTCAGGTACTGAATTGCATCAAATCATGTTTAAAATTATCCAACTCAAGCATTAGAAAGGCATACATAACATCTTGAAAGCTTGTCTTACTTGCCTGCTTCTATTATCTAATAAGACAGTATTTTTTTCAGGCTTCTTTTGAGCAAAACATCTGATGCTGCATATGTTGCACATTACATGTTTTAGCATTGCAGCCTCTGGCACAAATATTTCCACTTTTAGAATGACAACTGACTGTGGTTATTACCAATACAGAATTCTTTTCAGATCATTAGAGAAGTTACTTGCATTCACTTCAAGCATTTCTGCCACTTTAAGGATTGTTTTTATGCACTCTAATGAAATAATTATCTTTGTGATAAAAGTAATTTACAATACACAATCCCATTCTTGCATATAAAAAATACAAAGATGCCTCTTTATTCATTCATTTTATAAAAGAACGTAAGTCCTAGCCTGTAAGAAAATGCTAGTTCCTCTAAGACTCCATTTCAAAATGTAAACTTGGAGTATACAATGTCAGAGCCAGAAGAATTATTCAAGAAACATCTATGTCTTTATACCTGACTTAGATACTGATAGATAAAAAGATCCACTTAAAAATTATCATCTTATAAAAGACTGAAATTGCTCAAGTGCAATACACTGTTTTTCTAACCTTTTTATCTTCAGGGTGATTTGTGAACTTGCAGGTATGAGCAGGCATATGAGCAGAATGTAGAAAGATGTATTCAAGAAAAAACACAAATGCATTTCAGTTCTTCCTTCAGAAACTGTTCACGTAAATCTCTGCCTGTATCTTCAAACAGATAAGGCATTGGATCATTTTGATGGTCACCTGTCAAATAAGGCCAGGTGCATTTCCCCAAATGATCCTCTGTAAGCAAGTTTATTTTAAATTGAAATTTGTTTCTTCTTACTTATTTAAATTGGATTTCAAATAGGCATGGTTTCCATCATATTGTGCTAGAGTTTGGAAATAGGGCGTTTACTTGCCTAAACCCTATACCTGTTTGAGCAAATACCCCCACTGAAAAACACTACCTGTGAATTAACAGAGGGAGCAGAATGAGAATTACTGAGAAAACCTTATCTTTCCATCATTGTCAGCCAATAGGTATTGGCTGACTGGCTTAAACAAGAGTAAGATTAGTCCCCATAACCTTAACTCTCCCGTATGATTCAAATGCAGGTATGACAATGCAGAGATGCTAAATATGTTGAGCTTGTAAAGGTATCTGGGATCAAGAAAGCGGAATTTGAACCGCGATCAGCAGTGACACAGAAAAGCCCATCCTAAAACGTTTCCGTACTTGTGCAGTCTTGGGGGCACACAGCCGGATCTTTGCTCTCAACCACATCACAGGTGCCATCTGGACAAGTCTTGATACTCGGGGTGCACGTGGAATAGTTTGTGGTGATCCCTGTTAACACAGAAACAGGCAGCTGCACAAATACCACCAGGCTTTGAAGGACAGCTTATTGCATCTTCTCGGTGCACACTGACACACCAAAGCACAGGTTACCGTTCTTTTTAAAATAAACATCTATGAATATAAACATCATCTGCTAAAGTAACAGGCAAGACAACAGCTAAAAGCAACTGGAAGAAATATATTTTTCACTGTGTTTTCTGCTTTTGACAGCCCTTTGGGCATGTCACTTGCAGTTACAGTGAGTACTACTTGAAAAAGAGCTAGCTGACCACTCTGAGACTGAAGAGTGGCTTTCACAACTAAGGATGTCTCTACACAATTTCACACATACTTGAATATGAAGATTACAAGCAGTCGAAGAGAATTTGTGATACTCAGGCAGTTTGAAGGGATAAAGCATCGGCACAGAAGCATTGTTCTGGAAGAGTCGAGTACTGTTACCCATCAGATCTGTGCTACAGACCACAGAAAACAGACAACAGAGACACTGCTTCTGCGCTCGCTAACTGCCTGCTGGGGCATACCTCCTCAGGGGCTCACTGGCATGTTCCAAACTCAACTCGTGGTCACAGCGATTATCTCGCAAGCCAAAGTCACCCGTTCCGGTTCCACTGCTGCAAACCCAATTCACTACCTGGTGTTTTACGTATCGTGTTCAACATCACCAGGGGCAAGATCAAGAATGACCATTCCAACTCAACCTCATTTTCCTTCCTAGTGCATGTTTCTTTTAGTTATTATGATGAATTTCTTTAGCCCCTGCTTCTGTGTAGTTTACTGTACCATGTTGTTCAGCCACAATAAATCAGTTAATATCTCTGGAAGTCAAATGCACAGTTACAACTAAAGAGAAGCTCGATTTCACACAACAGAAATGTACCTTTTCCACTCCCCTGTCTCCACTGGCATCTTCCTGTGAGCACTCCCAGGCCACCACACTCTTCACATTCAGCATGGTGCTTACTCACAGCACAAGAGTCAGGGCAGTCCTCTTCTTTTTTTAAAACTGTTGGGAAAAGTGTTTGCTGTCAGTTTGGGACAAAGGAGATGAATACACAAGCAAGTCAGCTCAAATCAGAGGGAAAACTCCATTCTTAGGGGTAGATAGGAAGGAAAGAAAGATGAAGAAAGGAGTGAAAGACTGAACACTGACTGATCAAACTACCAGTAAACTTAGATAACAGTTAAAGAAAAGTCTAGGTGTTTCTCTTCTGTGAAATAAAAGATAAACAGCAAGATCAAGATGGCATGGTTATCTTTGCTTGATACTACACTGTCAATGCCTAGAACTGTAGAAATGTGCTAACATACTGATAACAGAAAAATGGAGACTACAAGTACTTACAGCTTCATACAATACTTTTAATTAAGGGAAAACACTTAGTACTTGGGCTAATGAGCAGTAGCCCAAAGAGCACCAGCTAGAAATGTGCAATTTCAGACAGCCCAAGGCTCCTGCAAAAAGAAAAGCCCACTGCAGGCTTTTGTTTCTTCTTCCTCAACCCATTCGCTTTTGCCATAGGTGTTCTGCTATGATAGAAGGGAACAGAGGCAATTATCAGGTAGAACTGTAAGGTTTTGCATAAAGCGTGATATGGTTTGGAGAGAAATTATTATGTTTCCAGCGTATCCAGTGTAACCCTCCTCTGCTGTGGCTGTTACAGAATACTTCTAACATACTGCCCTTATGAACTTTTCAGTAAAATAAAGCCAGTGCGATTACTACATGAATGTTAAGCAAAAATGTTTTTAAAAAAAGAAAAATTGGAGAGAGAAGCGGGGAGAAAGATGATTGAATAAATATACTTAGGCCAGAGATTTGTGGTTTGATATATATATCCACACACGCACACTTTTTTTTTCTTCCATAGGAATATGTGAAATACAAAATAAAGGTCACACAGACACACAAAAAAGATTCTACTAAATCAAATGTCATCATGAATATTAGGAATTGCATATGATACACCACCTTTCTGTGCATTTGTTCTGCAAACAAGTATCTGCTACAGGCACGTCTGAATCGGAACTCAAAATGGAAATTTTGCAATCTGTATCTTGTAGCTCAGACTCATTTTCATTGCTAATGCCATTAGTTTATGGATCACCCTACTAATACACCACCTAAGACCAGTAACATTGGTAAATAAGTAAATAATTTTAATTGACTCAGGTACTTACGAGTTCCTTCCAATACAATAGTGAGGAGGGTTTTGGTATGTTTCCTGCTCTGCTTGTCTGTAGCTTGAATAGTGTATTGTATTTCCTTGCACTCAGGTCTGTGTAGCACAGAGGAATCATTCACATAAAGGCTTCCATATTTGTCTTCTCGGCCTTGAAGTATGCTGACAGGATAACAGCTTACGCTGGGGGACAGTAACTTGTAGGTGATGTTCACACCACGGAATTTCATACAGTTTTCAATGCAGATTTTTCCTATCTAGGCTCAAACACCAACAAAGAAATCACAGACAACAGAAACAAAACTATACCCAAAAATATCTGATATTTTACTACCAATGCAGTATGTGAATGCTTCAAATGTGATTTATTCTCAGTAAAAATGAAAGGTAAAGCATTACCATTGTTTTCAGGCTAGCAGCGGAAATGCAAAAAGCCTTAACCCAGAGACTCAGTGATATTTGGTGCCTACTGCTGATGGTCATCAGTGTTCAGGGCGAACAAGACTCTGTGATTTGGGAAAGTCTAAGTTCAGTCCCTGCTCTGTCCTAGGCCGATCAGTGAGAAAAACTTTGGTCTTGCTTGAGAAAGCAAAGAGCTCAGCGAGATCAAAGCTGAGACTCTTTTCAAATCAGATAGAAATCGCCAATACATAATTTTCATAATATTACAGTCAAAAAGTTTCTCGCCAGCAGAGTTCTCTGAAAGCCTTAAAAGGAGTGAGAACCTCATTGTTTCCCATTTGCAATTTTTAAAACATTTTCATCTAAAAATGAAAATACACTGGTTTGCCATATTTGACCTTCTGCCTGCCAGAATATCTATGCTAGAGGTCTCTTCAGTCTGAAACAATTTATCTAAGAAGCACAGGAATGTAAAGCCCTGTCTCCTGTCCAGCTCCTATAGGAACTGATCCAAAGCTCACTTTGGTTTTTCCATTTACAAGAGTGGTATTCGGATCAGGCCCAGAGGCATTGGCTTTCCTTGCAGGGAAAACCACAATGTGAAGGGTGGGGTGTTACTGAAGGGAACCTGGTGATGGATTCTTTTCAAATGCTGCAGTTAAGATGTCTTTTCAAGTAAGACCACTGTGGGTAAAAGTGTATCTGTACATCTTGGTTTTAGCATTCTTATTGAAAAATTATTCCCATTCACATCACTGACCGGTCATTTGGCACCACTTTTGTTGGCTTTTTTGTGGCAGGATAACATACAAAGACTATTAAAGCAATCAGAAGCTAGGCCATTTCTTCCATGCCGTCTCCTCTCCACAGCATGCTGGGGCTGGCAAGAAGAAAAGGAAGTAAAGACAAGACTTCAACTGTTCATAAACTCTGTCTAGACACAAGGTCTAGACAAGTCCCTTCCAGAACCACGTCATCTTAGCTTTGGTGCTACATTGCAGCTGGCTGAGTTTTGCAACTGCTTAGATGGTGTTTCTCTGAGGCAGTAGGAGAACATAATGATGTTCCATGGCATTAACCTTTATATAGACTAGCTAAAACTGTCCTTTCTGCCTACTCTGTCATAACTGCTTTTTCTAGGCACCTTTTTATGAACAGAAATTTCCTGCAAGGGGATGGAGAAGACCCCATAAATTCGGGGTCCCTGAAGAGCAGATTATCCTTAGAGTAGCACATGGGCCAGTTTTGCTTTCTCTGTATAATTTCAGGGGAAGCTAAAAATGTCTGTCCGTCGTGTCCCCCCCCCCGCCCAAAATTTCTACAAGAAAGATAGGCTTTCTTTTTTTGCCTGATTCCATGTGGGAAAGCCCAAGTTTGTAACTTCGCTCTGCACCGCAGGTTCTGGAGTCAGCACAGCTCTCAGTACAGCCCCAGGGGAAGGAGGTGGAAGCAGGCAGCTCCTCTTTCTCATGAGGAGGGTGAAAAATAGCCTGGTAATCGGAACTAACATCAACATACAGGGGAGTAACCTACAAAGGTGCATTTTGCAAGAGTCTCAATAGTTAACACAGAAATACCATTATCAGAAATAGGAACAGAAAAATCCATCTTTTGAGCTCCAGAGTTTAATAAAGTCTGGATAATGATAATGTTCCTCTTCACTGAATTCCAGGGACATTTGGACATATAACCTCTCTAAAAATCTCAGCCAATGTTATTCGTCATTTGTCTCGGTAAATGTCAATAGAGCTTTAAGTCCTTTGATAAGTTAAATGCCACTGGGCAAGCCTGTACCGTCAGGCCATGCTTCTGTTATTCAATTCATTTAGCTGCTCAAATAGACAAATGGCATCAGCCCAGCAGTTAATCATTTCTTCACGCTCTTGTGTTTTCCTTAGGGCAAGAGACAGTTCAGCCTTCATATTGATTTGGCCCAGTACTTTTCCTCACTGCTCTGGCACATCACGGCTAATTATGCAGACGACTTTAATAATGTGAAGTGCTGGGGACTAAGCTGCTTACATTGACTTGTGCTCCAAGCCAAGCACACTGTAAATTCAAACCCCGTCTCGGAAGTAAGCGGATGACACTTTAACTGATTGAGAACACCACCTCCAGAGCTAGGATGAATTTTGCACTTTGCTGGTTGAGAATCAGAACAAAATCTCTTTGTGAATTTGTGTTTGGGCAGCACAAAGAAACATCTCTTCCCACAGACTTGGAGTTCTTGCCAGGAACAGTTTTCCCTGCTACTACTGCCACCCAGTGAAACTGCACAGTTAGTGGGAAGCACCATGGTTTCCAGAAGCCCTAAAATTCCCTTTCAGATGTTTGACTGTCCTGACAACATGCAAAACCAGCAGCTTTAAAAGTTAACCAGGTTTTGTTCTGGGTTTTTTTTGTTTGTTTGTTTTGTTTTGCATTCTGGACCTAGAAAACTATATGCTCCCAGACTCCAAACGAATCTGTTCAAGCAATCTACGGTATGCACAGATAAATATGGTTTAACTAAATTTAATCTGGAACTCATTCATTCATAATATTATTGTATGCATACACCTATATATAAAATCTGTGTGTATATGTGTATATTTATACATACATATACACACACACACATGCACACACCCCAAAAATGAATTAATTCATCTATATTCATACATACCTAAGTTAAGTTTCCACACTTGTTACAGTTACAGTCATGCTGTGACATACATACAGTTGCAGCCCATTTCTAGACGCTAAGAGCTAGACCACAAGTATCTTACGCACCTATGCTATTATTTCTTCTAGGGGAAACCCACTGTTTTCACCCTATCTCCAGGCAAGAGTTTTTTTACACTGCTGAGAATAAAGCTTTCACAATCTGGTGCTACAAAAAACCCCAAACCTAACATAAAAAAATATTGTGTTCTGCACAAAAAACACAGAATATGCTCTGAAGTTTCTAACAGACTGCAAATTTAAAAGTTGCAGCCACAAGGCATCACAAAATGTCATAAAGAAGTAGCTTTTTGTAGGTAGCCCACTATGTGGGCAAACTTGGTATCTTTCTCTTATTTAGGATATTCAGTGCAGACTACAGGTAAAATGTCTCTTGATGAAGCAGTAGCATTTTTATTGGTCATGTAAGACCTGTTCCGTACTCTGAAGAGCTATCAAGCCATAGTGCATTTCATCAGATTAAATATAAGAACACCTAATATATCTAACTTTCCTTTTTGTTTCTTTTTACAATTAGCCAGAAGCTTAAATATTAATAAAACTGAATTCTTCTTTAGAAGTCTTCTAATGAATTGGTTTTCTCTGCAATTGGGATCACCATATTTTAGTCTCAGTCCTCCTCTCTGCTACAAATACAGAGGCGGTTTTATAGCTTTATTTAGTTATGAGGCATGCTTTCCAGCAGATCTCCCAAAATGGCTCATCACTGATGTTTTTAATATTCACTTTCATAACATTAATTATATTGAACTAGTTCTTTATTAATGTACATGTTCCATAGGAATTACATTGTAATTTTCACCTGATTAATGTCAACCTGTTAGAAAGTGTTTCTGGAAGGCATTATTAATGGCAACGGTAGTGATTAAGCTAAAAGGACGGTTAGATTAGGAAACACATTAATTACTAACTAGCCGTTATCTAGAGAAAAGCCATTAAGATACTGGAATATGTACAGCTGGGACTCCAATAGCTGGGACAAGTTTCTTTTTTTGCCCTTGACATTCTTCCAGTTATTCATGCCTAAGCCACTCATGGCTGCAAGTCTTCCTGTCTATAACACATGTTATTTTTCTCTATTAATACTTCCATGTGTGGTCCCTCCTCTGTTATTGTGTGACAGGAGAGCTAGTGTCCAGTCTACCTGCTATCCACTGCATCCAGCAACAATCACTGATACTACATTTTTCATTAATTCTACTTAAAACAGCTAAAACCAATGCTTTAACGCATCTCACCCCAGTAATCTATCTATTAAGCTCTGCCTCTAAGAGCGTGTAAGTATAATTAACACAGTTCTTACCTGTGCAAAGCGTTCAGCATTTCTATTCACTGTGAACTGGTAAGTCATGTTTGGAAACTGAATGCTGACAGGGAGGATGGAGACATTGAAATGAAGAATCACTGATCTTTCTGGGCCATGAAATTCTGTGTCATTCACCAAAACATCCAACTGGAAGGAACGATGCTCTGTGACTGAAATACTTTTATTCAGTACCAGTTCTGCAAAGGAGAAGATTAGTCCATTACCGACCCACATTATCTGCAAATGTGTATTTTGATACTGCAATCCCAACAAAATTATACATATCAAAATTATACATATCAGAGTTATTCCTAACAGGAAACAGAAGGTGAGTTAAATATGAAAATATGCTCCTATAGAGTTATACTCTGTGCCATGCAAGATGTTTGGAGAGGTCCCCTTCCCTTCTAACCTACCATGCTGAGAATCCTGCAATCAGAACCTCTTGGTTATCGGTATACACAACATTATCCCATACGCTCCCTATCCCAGAGATGCACAAACTCCATTTTTTCCAGTACATGTTTAAAACTCAGCATTTGCTTAACTTGAAATTTCTCAGCTTTCTTTGGCTCAATATTTACAAAATGCTTGAAAAAGTTCAAGAGCTTATTGGTCAATTACTAACAAGCAACTTCTCCTTTATCTGAAGAAAGAGACCTTACTGTACTCATGTTGAGTTCCCCTCACTTGGCTGCCATTTGGGCTGAAGTGGATTTCATCGAAGATGTGCTCTACCCGAAATGTTTCACTTATCCAGGGATCATCGGTAATGATGGTTCCTGTGTATTTCTTTCTGCTGCTTTCAAGGGGATAAATAGGTGTGGTGTCTGCATCGTATACAGTTAGTGTTGCAAGAACAGTTCCCTAGAAGGAAATAATAAATGACATTGCTGAATGACCTGAAGCTTTCTTCCTCTGATATGTGTTTAAGAGATTGAAATATTGGTCAAATAAAACCTTACAATTTTCACTCAAGCCCACTTTCATTCAAATTCATTTTAAGCTTCAGGTTACCACTATTTCACACCTATTTGAATCTGAGTTGAAAGGTCAAAAGAAGATGGCAGTGAAAAAGAATTTGTCATATAATCATTTGAGTCTATGTCTAAATACAGTGCTAAACTTTTGAGGTAGGAAATGAGTGCACGAGCACAGCTCTTGATTTTGTCATTTTTTAAAATCAATGTTATTCTACAATACTACTAAAATAAGGCAGGTGAGTAATATGTGCATTTAAAAGACATGAAATACATTCAGACAGGTCAAACTCATTACCCAAATGACAGAAGTGGCCTGGGTTGTCTTGTCTTCTGCTTAGTCTACTAGATTGCTGTTGTCTACCTGGACACTGAAGCCACAAGGCCTTTAAGATTTTTATTAGCAATTCTGTTGTTTCAAGTTCGTCTAGTTTGCAAATATACTGATTTTTTTCCTCACTGCAAAATGGCAGTGAAATTCACTACGTTCTGAACACTTTGCAGGCATGTAACTTCAAAGAGGATATTTTATTTTAGAAAACAGTTTTATGAGACCTTCACTTTCTATCATACAGAGCTAAATGAAACTCCCAAATCTGAAAATTACCAAAAGTAAAAAGTAATTACTTTATGCCCAGGCAAATATAATGTGTTCATAGGTGTCTTGTCAACACTTGTTCTAGTCGGGAGGTGGCAGCAAACTCCCAAAATCATTATTTTCCCTTCCAGACACAAAGAGGAAAATGTACTTTGAAGGGAAATTTGACTACAAAAAAAAAGATGTTGTTGTTATGGAACAGAAGTTCTCTCACAAAAAATGCATCATTTAGGCCCTAAAAGAAGCACCTTCTTTATACCATTGATTTTTAAAGGGTTGTTGCTCTGGTAGAAGAGCCAAAGAGCCAACCTGTATACTTCTCTACCGAAGCAAGGGGTGTATGCGTGCAGGGGGCACACACAAAGCCACCCATGGGTTCAGACCTCCTGAAAGATCACCTTGGCACGGTAAGGGAAAAGTGGGAGGACACCATCAAAGCAAGACCCTGGAGCTCTCCCTTAACAGCCTGACACTGGAAACTTTAACACCTTTGCAGGCACAATGTTTGTCTGCAGAAGGCAACCGCTTCTTTTAGCTTTCTGTTACTGGTACAGCATCCTAATATATGTTCTGAATGTAGTCCCAATATCTTACATAGATTTGCATATATGGGAAGATACACACATACACTTGCTCTAACAACACGCAATTTTAGCCACCTAGGGGAAGCAACCCCGTAACAAATACAGAGCAGAGCCCAGTATGGGGAGATATGGTGATCTTGACCACAGTCTCAGCAATGGTCCATCCTGACCTCAGGAATGCTCACATTTCTTTACACTGTTTAATTCCTAACCCAAACTCTTCATTCTTTGGGGTCTGCATAAGATATAACTCGGGGGAGAGGAATCCTACAAACCCAGCATTTTACAATCACAGGTCTGTAGAGTATGGTGTGGTGATGTGCTCGTTGCTGAGATCCATTACCCAGAGCACGGTGTTTCCCAGTAGTCCTGCCCCCACCGCTGCACTCCTACTTCAGGGACTAGATACAGGAGAACATTACCTCTTTCCTGTTGAACTCCACGACAGCATCTGCAGAATCAGTGCCATTGGGAAGGAAGGGAGGAGAGTCATCTTCATCTAACACATTCACCAGGAAGGGCACCTCAACCTGCATTTCCCTGAAGCCCTCTCTCACGGTACATTTGGCAATCAGCTCATATCTTTCTCTCTCTTCTCGATCTAGGCGCTGTGTCACACTCACGCCGGTGGTGTTCTCATTGTATCGAAAGGGCATACCTTCAGCTGAAACACACAGTATGAATAGGGACAATCACTTCCCGCTATAGGACTCTGATAGTTTCCTTCTTTAATACTCTTTTCCAATACAGTAAATCCATTTGGACTGCATGATAAAAGGCAAACTTGGAAGTAAAACAGAAGGGAGTTGTGGGGTTATATTAGAGTAGGCAGAAAACATGGAAGAGATGGAAAGATCCTACGGTCTACAAGCAGCACAATTTAAAGCTCAGGATATTCCCAGTCTGCTCTTTGCAGGTGCAAACTTCTAAAACCAATCTTTTCCTTACAGAAGGGGACAGTCCTCCTTGCCATCCCCTCTGTATATATCAAAGGCAAAATCTTCAGGCTCAGTTCATGTTTGCAACGGAATTTCCTTTATAGAGTCAATCTAGAGGACCTACTACAAAAGAGATCTTAACAGTGCACCTGTTTACATCTATTGCTGGTACGCGAGTGGCTCAGTTCTAGTTTTACCTGCCAGCAGTTTGTAGGAAATGCTGAGATTCTGACACAGATGATGAACTGAGGGTAACTGGAGCTGATGAAATGTGCCAGGTGGTTTATTCTCCTTGATGTGAAAGGAGAGATCCATTTCTGTGAAGCAAAGCTGCCTTGCGGTCAGGGAACTGCAAGCTGGTGCAGTAGCATTGATCAAGGAGAGGAAAACCGTGGTGCGCGTAGCAGAATCGCATTCCTTCTCTTGGAAAGGGTGGGATGAAAGGAAGACATACAGCATCACCTTTGATAACGGCATCCAGTTTCCTACAGCTTCAGAAAAAAAACCAAACCAAACAAACAAAAAACCCAAAACAAAACAAAAAAAAACAAAAAAACAAACCACCAGAAATATTTTACAGAAGACAAGCCAACATTTCTTTTACTCATTTTGTACTCTAGTCCATTATTCCACAAACAACCATATAGTCCTATTATGTAATAAACCAATTCTTCAATACGTAACCTGCTGGTGGGAAGACCGTAAACCTTAATCTTAGTAACTCCACTAGCCAAAAAACTATAGGCGTTAGCACCAATTTTATGTTGTAGAACCTTACAGAACAATATCAGCATTCTGTCTGTAAGACACTGATATAAACCAGGCCACTGTTAGTAATCAGCTTTTTGATGGGACTGGTTTCTGGAGGCACCAGGACAGAGTGGGGTGGCAGCAGGGAAAAAAAAGTGCCTGAAATGGCAACAGATATTCAGGACAGATCCATAACTACTATCATTTAAGTCACAGCGTTCTGACAGTTTATACCAGCCAAGGATACGGGCCAAACCGTTTACGTTTAGACGACAAATTGCTTCGTCGTTTTGAAATATAAAGAGCTGGTCAAAAGATAACATAGAAGTTAAAACCAACCTGTGGCATTTACTAATACACCCTCAAGCCTTAATTATTTTGACTACCTTGCTTTGACTACAGTCAGAATGATAGTATCTCTGTAACAGATCTAATTAACTTGAAAAGATGCTCTAGGTCACTTTGATCCATATGAACAAAACAAGACTCTCAAGTTCTGGATAGCTGTTCTTTCTTTGTTCAGTTACAAATAGCTATCTGATATTCATGAAGACCGAGTACCAAAAATGCAGCGAAAATGGGTGAGATACGAAGCACTCAGCACTTAAAAAATAAAGCTGTAAGCATCTGAAGTTGAACATTTCAACATCAAGGCACCTAAGTCAAAGGGTAGTGTTGATACATGGCTCTTACAGACTCAAGACAGTTACTACAGACTCTCTCCAACAGCAGAATTTCTGCAACTGATCACAGCAGTATGCCATTAACTCCTCACCCATTTCCTTCTCCACCATCTAATGATACCTAATTTCCTCATAGATCAAAATCACCAAAACCAATTTAGTGCTAGAGCATAAAAAAGAAGGGGAAAAAACTGAGATAATTCATTTCTGTCGTTCAACAGTAAGCTTCTCTAACAAAGCCAAATCTCAAGTGAGGGAGAGAGGTACACTTAACCATTTCTTCCAAGAGCTGTTTGTCGTTGCATGCAAATGTACTTTGTGAATCCATGTTACCAGAGTTCAAGGACTGCTTTATATAAGAGTCTGAACTGATCTAACTGCATTGGTCTGGGCATTAAGCACCTAGCATTAACACAGTAGAATTGGCTTAATTTGCATGAGTAGATGAACAAACTGCAAATCTCAATGTAAAGCTGTGATTTATACAGCTGTGAAATGCAGAAAAAAGTATTTTGAGTAATGCAACTTTCCCACTGTACTGTAGTCCACAGTATGAGCAACTGGATCTGTCCCAGGTCAGTGTTTGCTTTGGCATATGGTTCCCTGCATTTGTTGTGGGTTTCGTTGGGTCTGGTTCCTCATTTTAAAAGGGCAGACGTGTTTTTTCCAAATTTGACACTCATATGCTGATAGATAAATCCCATGATCTGAACATACTTTGCTTTAACAACAGATACTTCAACAAGAAAAGCTAGTCTTCTCATACTTACACAGCATGTTAAAGTCTTCTCTATCCAGGCTTTTACTGAGGTAGAGAAGTCCTGTTTTTTCTCTGATTTGAAACCAATGATTTTCATGGGATCTTGCTCGAGAAATGACAAGATTCTGGCACAGATGAAAGTGGGCCACTTCCCCATGTGAATCCCTCAAGGCATGGATGCGCAGGAGTGGCGTACCTGCTGGCTGATCAATGTAAACATTCTCCGAGTACTCTTTCCTGGGGAAGTAGAGACCAAAGGCAGCTGCGAAGGAAGGCACACAAGAGGAGAGGTGCTCCAAGTTAAATGATTTTTGCACTAGTATTTTCTTAAGAGATGCATTTCCAAAGAACCAAGGCTTCATTCTCTAGAGCTTAATGAAGCATTAAAAAAAGATGTGGAAAAAGGTAGATCCTCATCTGGTGTAAATAAGTACAGTTTCACCGCTCTCAAGCCAGGGACGTAGCCACCAAAAATTTGGCCTATAGTTTATGTTCAAGTTACAAAATCATCTGCTTTTTGAAAGCAAAAATGCTTTGCTGTAAACATGGCCCAGTTTAAGCAGAACACTTAATGAAGCTTTGCTTGCCAAATTTTACTTAGGCTCGTATCTGGAGCGCTCAGCTGTCATTCCATTCTCTCACAGATGATATTCAAAGAAGGAGAAAACCTTTGATGAAATCACACACTTTAAAAGCCTAAACACGCTCTCTGTTGAGAGAAAACACAGAAATGTATCGATGGCCTGCACACTTTTCCTTGGATTACATAAAGCTTCTCTTACATAGGAGTCCTTTCGTGGCTCCCTCCCTTTCTAAACAGGCCAGCACGAGACTTCTGGTACAGAAAATGGGAGTTGTTTAAATAAAATTGATATGAAAGTCTTACAAGTATTTAAAAAATGACAGATGGGAAAGCTGAGAACTGACTTTCCTGAAATGGGGAGGGAAACGTACATTTATTTTTAATACCATGACTGTGACTGGCCCATTGTTCTTCTCTGATTTTTCACCCCTCTGACACTGCAGGCATTTACATTTAGTAGGGCTCAACTGCCCCCTGATACCTGTTTCTTCAGCTGATCTCATCTTACTAGGTCACCTTGCAATGGCCTCTCTATGCCTTTCCAATGCTTTCCTTCCAATTCTACTGCTTGCAGATATGATGACAGTGGAACGCTTGATAAGCAAGGAAGGTACAAAGGGATGCTCATTGCATTTGTGTGCACTGAAACACTGGAACTGTCACTCTTGTACTTCACCTGCACTCATAGTCAATACTTGCTCCCATACAAAAGAATACTTGCATACTGCAGAATTTTGCATCATTTAATCTGATTTGATAAGGAGTAAGGCATATAAAAGGCTCACACATCTGCTGAACAAATGAAAATAATAACAGTTTCCATATGTTACTGATACAAGACTATCTTAGCTTAAATCAAGCCAGATAAAACTGGAAACGATGGTAATACAGCAGTAAAATTAGGGACATAATGCCAAAACATCTTCAAAATAGTATCAGGCTGTAGCACGTATTTATTTTTTATTATTATTGGATCCATAAACTGTTCTACTGAACAGAGAGGACCGCAAACAAACTGTAAACAAGAGACCTCTAATTTCATTTGGAAATACCACAGAAACCACTGTACCTTGCAATGATTCCTGACATCACCAGTATCCCTGGATTTACAGAGGCTCTTTTTTTTTTCCCTACATATACTCTGCAATGTATGAATAAAGTGGTAAAGTAGTAATATGGTAGGTGAATTCACTCCAAAGTAATTAATTCAAAGGGAAGCCAATAACAATCTTTTGGAGAGTTTGAGAAAATCATTAACTCCTGACGTCCCTTGTCTGGAAGAAGACTATTACTTCTGGTTCTGGTGCTATCACCATCTTTTTTGTAAGTAGATTCCTGAACATTCATAATAAATTTCAAATGTTTTTCCAGTCTGTCTGTCTTTTTTGAAGTGCAGGAAAACTTGGTGAATACGCACTGCTAGAAGGCCTAACAAACCAGTTCATTAACAAGAGGGATAAGGTGATACCCACATAGTAAGCCCAGTCCCAGTGCAAGCAAATAGATATCTTTGAGGTATTTTCTATAAAATCTTGGTTCTAGAATTATGAAAACTTCCTCACAAGAAATTCAACACTGAAAATTCACTGCTCAAGACTAAAAAATTGCTTTTAACCCACTGATGTATACAAATGAGGCTTATACAACATTAGCTACAGGACAGAGGGATATTTGCTTTTTCCCTTATTTTTAAGACTGGCGTCAGCAGTTCTAACGCAAGTGATGCTGTGTGCTCAGCATCACAAACACATCACACAGTGCAAGAACTGGCACCACAGCAAGAGACATGAAATCACCTCCAGTAAAAGGAGCATAGAGAAAGTAGAATATATATATAAACAGTATGGATGTGTAAGTGTGAAATTGGAAAAGAAAAGGGAAAAATGGGATACTTTGAGTTGTAATTATTTATTTCCTTGTCTTAAAAAAGTATGTTAAACTTTACATGCTTTGCTCTACAAATCTGGGCCCACACTGCACGCTAGTATGTACGCAGTCGTGTTTAACAAATCACATGAATAATTAAGACAGACATTGCCACTTAAACATCTGAAACTCTGCATGCAACTACACCTCAGCAGAGGTCAGCATCCTGACTGCTCTGCATTGGAAAGAAAAAGTTAGTATTTATGCTGCAGACTCTCTGAAATTCTTTGGCATCAGTTGACAGGAGCAGTCGTCTCTGTTCTCAGGAAAAAAAGGGGAAAAAATCCTGTAATATAAAAATTTGATTTCTCTGTAGATAACAGAAATGCAAACCAATGCTTTGTATTTTGAAGAGAGAGGAGGATTCCTTCATAAAATAATTTAGAATTTCCATCACTAATTAATCCGAGATGTTTTTGACAAATATAAAAGCCACTTCAAGAAATTAGGAAAAGCCGCTGTAAGAAATTTAAGTAGAAGCATGATCTTTTTCTCCCTGATTCAAACCGAAAAGCTGATGAAACTAAATTCTGACCATAAAAAGTGTTAGTTTTTAGTACAGAGCATACTTCTGCATTAAGGACAACACCTAAGGATAGTTTTAAGTGACACCAGTAGATATGACATACTTCCACGTTTTACTTAGAAAACCAGTATTTCAAGTGAAGAGACTTTACAACACTGTAGAAACTTAGAATGTAAAATAAAATAAAATAAAAAAATATAAATTTGATTTAGCCACGTAACAAGATTCACCCAGTGCTGCTGATCACAAAATTACTGGGATTTTGTAAAGTGGTTTGTGTCACTCTCTAACTCCATTTCAAGCACTGAAAGAGATGAGAGGTATGCAACAGACTGCCCAGGTCACAACTACACTCCGCATATAAATCTTTGGAGGTTGATTTTGAAGGAGACCTTTGAAGTAGAAACGTAGCACCCACTTCTCCGAGCTGCGTTCATTCCTTTAAGCCCTAGTAAGTTAAAACCAGATTCAATAAACTTGCCATCTGGCAAGTATTCTGCAGGAGGAAGAGGTTCTAATCCTGGCCACAGTTCCTTGTGTCCTTAAAAAAAAAAAAAAAAATAAAATCAATTTCCAAGGACTTGTGCAAGCTCCTATGGAAGCCAGATGGAGTTTTTATTGAATCTGCCATTTAAATAAAGAAGAATTGAGATGGTTACACTCAAAACTGATGGTTAAAGTGCTATTGCTTAGGAATTAAAAGCAGAGAAACATTTCATGTTACAACCTTGAAATACACCACAAGAAGGCTGTGCACTGTAACATAGATGAGTAACATGAAAGAGAGAGAGAGAGAGTGTTATTGAAATGTTTTGGAATCTGAACTTTTTTTTAGAGGACACTTCAGCTCTCCCCTATTCTATAATCAGCACAGAAAACACAGCAAGCTCTGATGGATGAGCAATATTACGTGATAATAGCATATCAGTAACATACAGAAAAGTGATCACATTTAAGCGGATGTAATGCTACTGACTAATAGCTCCTACAGGAAATAGATACAGTTATGACAGCAGTTTTCCAGTTCACGGAGAGAAAGCAGATAAAATGAGAGTGGAGAAATGAGATTATATATACTTTGAAGCCTTCATGATTGCCTTTTGAAATAAGGCAATTTTTCACGTGGCTTTTTTCAGTCATGAATGATTAGGTAAATAATGCCTTTTTGATACAAATTGATTTTTTTGTACAACATTTGTTGTAGAAATCTTTACATGTTTTTAGTGCTTTTTATGCTTGCCACTATAGTCTTGAGTAGCGTTGGTGGACTACTCTCGATGAAAACTGTTAAACTGACTATAGCAAGGTTAAACTCTTACCATCAACCATGATGATGAAAAACATAATTTAACTTCTTAGTCACAAAATGAAGTGGCATGAAATTTTTTATTAGTGTAGAGGAAGATTTCACTGTAAGACATTGTCCCAAACAATGTTTGTAACCATCTTACAAGGTACCATTGCAGACTTCAGAAAACCTGTTTTGAAGCCAATAATCCTTGCCACAAGATTTGCTCTGGAAAGGACGCGCTTAGATAACCTGAAAACCATCTCAGGTCTGTGTGGATCACTTGCAGAATCTCAAAGCACACTGGAGATGGTGAGAAGAGAGGACAACCAGCACATGGCAGGGCCAGTTGTCAGGAGCATCCCGTCACCCTGGTCCACAAGGCGGAAGACCCATCCAAAACATCCTCTTCTGAAGGGAAGCCGGTGCAGGTTGTAGCAGCCAGTGAACTGCCAGTCAGTAAAATGCAGCAGCTAGCTTGCTCTTGAACCTGGGATTGAGAACCTAAGAGCCAAAGCAGTGAAGCAGTGCACTGTTCAAATTCAAGGCTCTCCACTGAGCCAAACCATATGCCTCAAGCTAAGTAAGCAGGTGTCTTATGTAGCTCATAGAGAAAATTCAAAGCTTAAATGACCGCTGCTTGGTTTAAGTTACACCATGTATTTGAACAAAAGGCTCACTCTTGATTTAAAGACTTCAAATGACTGAAATCTAATATATCTCTTTAAAGTTATTTTGGGTTTCATTACTCATGTAATCTGAAAATGGTCTCTCTAGCCTGAGAGTTTGCTACCTTCCACCTTCTTTTCACCAGTTCATGTTATAAGTTACACTTTTTTCCAGCAGATTAAAATCTCCACAGATCTCATGGTGCCTGCTGGATGAACATGCATTTAAAAACACAAGGACTGGTTTGTGGTTTTAAGAAAACACAAGAAAAAAAAAAAATCAGCAAAATGGAAATGGAGTAAAGGTTGTTTTTCATTCAGCAAGTAATATACACCTATATAACCCACATCTGACAAAATTTACACAGAGGTCCCCAGCATTTGGAGGACAACACAACAATTTAATGCAATCAAAATCCTTAATCAAGAATTTACATGCATCTCCAAGAAAAGGGGTATGCTTTTAATGCAATGATAGCCCTATCATTGTAACATACAGGATTTAATGATATAACAGATGAACATGGGAGTCTGCTGTTAATAATCCCCCATTTGTTGCACAGCATCAGATTTCAATAAGCAATTATCTAGCAAGGTTAGTTTTGTGTTCGTGAAATAATTTTCTTTACTTTTGAAAAGGAGCCATTATGTTCCATTACTAGTATTAATATACTCAGTGTTCGATTCATCAGAGAACAAGAGCAGCAATGCACTTGTATATTTTAATTAAAGGGCTTGCCCACTTAATACCCTTACTAGCCCTTACAGAATTAAGAAATAAACTCACCCTCATAAACCAAAAAGCCAGTAATTTAGAAAAAACACTGTCACTTAATGGAAAGGTAGCACGAAACAGCATAGCTGGAAACAACGCTACAGGGATTGGACACCCTGCAAGGTATTCAAGACAATATCCACCATTTAACACAGGCTGATCCATCCCGTAAGAATACAAGTGGGTTTGCCAGCATTTTGATGAATGTTCCTTCAGTCAGAGACAGTTTAACAGAGAGAACAATCTCCACATCACATAGGGAATCGCTCCAACCTTTCCTTCGGTTCAGCAGCAGGATTTAAAATGAGGAACTCCTCACTGCACTGGGACTCCTTTACAAGGTAATCACAGAAGAACTATTTCCAGTGGACCTGGCTGCACATCACCCGAGATAACCACTCGGAGAACTAATACTCACCAGGGCAAAACATAACCACGGTTTAAACGAAGCACCCTGAGAAGCTATTTGAACACCTCCGAGAGGGACCCGTCAACAAGGACCGGCTCTGGAGCCCGGCTCCCACCTGCAGCTCCCGGCAGAGCACAAGCTGACGGTTCCCTTCTCTAAGCCAGGGTGAGAGTTCCCGTGTCAGCGACCGCAGGCCGGGGAAGAGCTCGTGCCCCGCAGCACCGCTCACCCGTCGCCTGACCGCGGGTCCTTGGCTGACCACGGCGTCACGGCACGAGGCAGCCCGTGCCGGACGGGGACACGGCCCCGGCGGTGGCGGGACCCCGGGTCTGCCACACTCCCCTCTCCGTGCCAGGGTAAGCCAGCCTCCCCGACCCTCCGAGGGGTACGGCCACCGCTCAGGGGGGACCGTTTCTTGCACAAATGCAGTTATTAAAGATTCCTCCTGGGTTTTTAGAGTCAAATTCTGCCACCGGCTCATTGAGTTCAGGCTGCAGCATTAGTGCCCAGGTATAACTCCTAGTGACTCTCAAATGCACTAGAACAATGACACACACAGCAACTGGCATACACTTCATTAGCTAGCAAGCCATTAACGCGGCTCAGCGGCATGACGTTACTTATTTTTAGGTGTGTTATTTTTAAGCTGCTCATTACAGAAATTGTAACAGATGTGATATGAACCAGAGAACATAAGAAAATGTGCTAAAGTGAAAATGAAATTAATTCCTTCTTTATAAAGCTGCTCATCTGGACTCTACGTTAGAGTGGATTGGGGAAAGATCACTGTAGAGCTTCATACCAGAATTTTCTGAAAGTGTGCTCAGAATTTATGGAGCTGGGTAATTGCGGAGTTTCACCTGTTGCGTACATTTAAATGCAGCACAATTGTTAAAAGAATGATAGAATGAATTTCAAGAGCAGCAGTATCAGTGAAATACATGTGTTTTACAGAACATGATACTTTCAGAGGGAAGAGGTCCTTGCAAAGTAATGGTAAGCAGAAACAATACTTAACTAGAATATATTCCAGACCTATTAAACTGGTTTGCTTTAAGTTAATTGCCTCTCTTGTGATTTTCCTCACCAGATTCCCATGCTCGTATTGAAAACAGCCCTGAATTTTAGACTGAAAACATAGAAATTAAGTAGATAAAATATTAGATAAAAAAGCTCAGTTGACCATCTGTATTAACCTGTTAGTAAGGAAAATGAGAATGAATTCTTCAAGACGCTAATGAGATAGACCTGGTAAAGCCAAAAGATAGATCAGACAAAAAGAAAGTTTGCTTCCTGTATCAGGCATACTGAACATAAATTTTCAAAATGTCAACATCAAAGACAAACCCTAAATTTGTCAAAAAGAAAGTATTTCAATCAGATTTGTGAGAGCTGTCAAGATTTTCATTTTTGCCTCTATTCAAGAACGGAAAATCTGCGCAGCACACTATCTACCAGAGAATGGGACAATGCTTCTGCTAGTTCACTGATGCCCAGTTCAGACCAAGGTCAAACCTGTGCCTACGCTTTCCTTTCAGAGCCTGTACTTCTAGGTAAGTTTTAGAAACTCCCTTTTGAACTTCTGTAAGTGCAAAAAAGGCTAGAAGCTTCCTTTCTCTTGCTTGCTTATGGTTTTTGGTTTGTTTGTTTGTTTACTTTAGCAAAAAGGCAAGGTTTTGATGCTTCATTGTTCTAAATACCAGTGTTACTAAAACTTAAACCATCCCTCATAGTAATGAATGTGCATGGAAAGTTTCTGTAAGAGACTGCAGGGGTTCCTGAAAATTCTTCAGATCCTGATTCTGTCACTCCTCCTTATTTGTGTGATTAAATACTCCTGTTTTAAAGTATGGTTTAATTGCTTGAGAGCAACTGGATATAATTTTTCTTTGTAGGAGTACAGAGCTGAAATGCAAGACAAGGAAACTGACTGACTATTGTAATGCAGCACAAATTACATTAATAAATATTTAATGTAATTTATTTACATCTGGGTCAAATTTAGGGTGTTTACAAGGCAGCATAAAAAAACGAAGATGACATAATGCTTCATTTTTATACCACTCCAATTCAGCTCTGTACAGACGCAATTTATCATATTCCGTACTTTTGTATTTCCAATGACCTCTCTGTATTTTGCTTTGACAACTAATCCTGAGTTTATAAGCATCAGAGAAATGATCTCACAAAGAGAGCCCTTGCTAAAAGCTGCGAAGCTTGAGGGTTTGTTTGGGCTTGCTTACAGTAGATGACAGGTAAAAATCTTCACTTGAAACTTGTGCAGGTAGAGTGCATGTGTGTACATACATATTTACGTATGTATCAAGATTAAAATAAGATCCTAAAAAAACATTAGTTGGATTAAGCATTTGTGAAAATATACATGCATACGCACACAGAGCTGTATTTTCAACCATTTCTTTTCTTTAAATAGTTCAGCTAGAACAACCATCAGGACTACCTGGAAGTGACTTAGTCTGTTTATACAGAAACAAAAGGAAACGCTTACACTACAATGTCCCTGTGAAAGGCTTTCCCTACATCTCAGCTCAACAGTCATATGCAGGATCATAAAGCCCATGGTTGTAAACATAAGAGAAATATCGATCCACAAATCCATAATGTCAAGACATTATTTCTTCTATTACCTGATCCGGAAGTAGCATCTATATAAGTGTCTAATAATTATACAAACAATAAAAGAAACAGGATTAACGATAGATTCAGACTGTGCCCCATGCATAAACTACGTAGCCTTTTCCAACTTCAATATGGAAGGTTAATTGGAAATATTTTAAACAATGGGTTTTCATTTTTGCATGAGATAATGCAAATCACTTTTCTGTAACTAAATAGCACCTTATTCAGCGTGAATCTGCCTAAAGCAAAAGGAACACTAAACCCAAGAGAAATTAATTTTAAAAAATAGTAGCTCAATCTTTGGAGATAGACAAAGGTTTCAGCCGTTTCAGCATCAGAAACCAGGAAGCATCTCTACTGCGACTGCTCTAAGTACTTCCCTATCACTGGAAACATCTTGTACAATCCCATGTACCTTCTTTGTCATTTTTTAAAGGTAAATTGGAATAATAATGGCTCATAGCATGCATTCTCTCAACGTATTCCCCCCCAGCAGGAACTGGATAGGACTAGGGGCTAACCTAGCACTGCTGAAGACATACAAGCAAGAGATTCAAGTCATCAAGGGTTCATTTTACATTTTAAATGGTCCTGTCTTTTCTGCATTATGCAGGTTTGTAGAAAGGGTATGAGATTATCAAGAAGAAAGGCAAACCTGAGTGTAAGTGTTGCAATACCATCCTTATACAGCTCCCAGCTCTGTTGTAGACAGGCTCTGCAACCACTGTGTCACCCTAATCTCCCACTGCTTTTTTAGTAATTTTCTTTTGCTTTCACTAATTTCAATGAACCCCAACAACCCAACACATTCAAGGTTCATTCACGTTGCTTGTATTTCTGGCAAGCGGCATTATTCTGCATTATATGACGAGAGATGCCAAGACAAGAAGGTGGTCTCAGTCTGCTGTTTTATTTCTAATTTTTTAAATAAAGACCTGTTGTTCTATTCACCCTCTATGCACGCTCTCTATGTGCCTTCTAGATGTGTTTATGCATTATGTATATGCAGAGATTGTGATAATGAGAAGCTAGAGAAGACCAGCGATGTATGTATCACTGTCTTGTGCTAAAACTGATACACTAGTTGTAAATCTCAAAACCATAAAATCCTCAATTAATAATTTAGCAACACACAAGTGCTCTGAACTCTTGTTATACTTTAATTAGCTTTCACATATATTTACTCCAACAGCGCTGAGCTCACATGCAAGGTAAACATTACAGCAGTGATTTGGAGAACAAGGTACTGACAACTAAATATATTTGTTTCACAAAAAAAATAAAAATCAATCACAAGGCACTTTCATCTGAGGAAATTGTTCATCATACTTGATAGATGAAAGGTTCCTTAATGGTAAAGACAAATAAGCTTAAATTCAGTATCTTAGTCAAAAGGACATCAGTATTACGAAGCATTTCCTACATTAAGATACAGATTTAGATCACTGTGCTGCTGCCTTAATGAGGTACTAAATTTTCACAATCCCAAGTCATGAAAATGAATGAAAAACAATTAACTGTAGATTTATGACAAAGATTTGTATATGCACAAACTCCTGCATTCCATTACTACATTAGCTCAAGTTTCCCCATTTCCCTTCCTCCAGCTGCACTTGATTCTGCATCATCAAAATGAACGCAAGTTTTCCTGTCAATTATAAATAGACAGAGTCAGACATCAGGGATCACTTTCTGACAGCTCAGTGCAATTCTGATGCTAATAACCACAAACACCTCCATCTATTTCCTATGCCTAAGCCATCTTCACAAGGCAAACACACTCAAGTGAAATATGTACCAATATTTCTCACAAATAGCTTTTTTCCCCCTTACCATCACTGGATTGTAACAATTAAGAAAATGGTAACCCTTGACCAAATGGTAACAGTATTGGTTTGGGATAATTGCACAATGTTTTATTCTTCTTGATCAACAACAGTGGTTCCTCTACGCTAGTCATGGCAAGAGGGATCTGATTTTCAGAGAAAAGGTGCACGCGACACCTTCTCATTTTCTAGGGAGTGGCTGACTTTACAGCATCTTGATCGATTTTTACTTTGGATTCTCCACTGTTGCATTGGAAAACCTATTTTCTATATTTAGTGCAGCTGTGTAAGAATTAGTCTGCTAGACCTTATGTAGTGACATCGGAAATAGCTCTGCCTGAGTTGTGTTTTATCCATATCTAATAGCTCTAGCTTCCCTCATTTTCTCCAATTCCCACAGTTCATGAAAGAAAGAGACAGCGGTATCATTACTGCCTTACAGCAGGAGGCAATCAATGAAAACTTTTGCTGCTGGTGGTTGAAAATTTGCCAGAAAAATGGTAATGATATGAACATCCACCTCTCACAGGAAAGTGCACTGTTATTAAGAGCTGCTATTCTCTTTCCAAACACTCAAGGGAGCTATGAGCCTGCAATTCAATTTTTCAATCTAGGAAGTGAAATCTCAGTGTAATTGTGAGCTTATTTATTTATTTATTTATTTAAAGTTTTGTCATGAATTAACAGAGCATTTTGGTTTAGATTATTATATTTTAGGTGCAGATTATTATAATTTAGGTGATCTATGAAATGCAGAAGGTAGGATCTTGTCATTTTGTTATTTTTTAATTTTTAATTTATATAATCTTCTTCTAAGAAATATACATATATGCTTCAAACAAAAATATATGAGAAGACCTAAAATACTGGTATGACACATCTGCATTTGAACCTTTAATTCCTCAGGACACCCTGGCAGACAAGACATTTTCTTAAATGCTCTTACAATACAGACCTGCTTTTAAAATAGTTTCATGAAAATCCCTATTACACCCACCATCATTAAAAACCCAAACCAAAAAAAAAAACCCCAAACCCAAGAAACCCCCCTATCCCAGCTGTGAACGTCATGTTTAATAAAGCAGAGGAACTTTTCCTTTGGGGACTTTTAGTCATTACCACACAGTAGCTAGTCATTATGCTGTTGTCTTAAAGCATAAATGTTGTCAGCAAAAGGGCAGAAATTGTATTGACAAGGCTTGGAAACGGGCTGACATAACACTAATGATACACGTTTGACACTGATGGCTTTTGTAGACAGCTCTTCTCAGCTAGCTTTAAGACAGACATGAACTACATTGTATGCCTGACAAGTTATAGGAATGAACTAGAGAAGCCTAAAAGAAACTGTAATAAAAGCACTAATAAAAACTGGAATAGCAGGGGCCTTTACAGGAGTTTACAAAAGCTTTATTTTCCTTTAGGTGAACTTCTGGGTTCTAGCCCAGTTCCTTGCTACAGGGCACGCCAAACAATCACACACTGCCAAACAATCAGATAGAAAACAATACTCCTCGGAGTATTAAAGACTGGATTTGCTTAACGTATTTCATAGCTATTTCAATGCCTTTTTTACTTTAAAAATGTCTTTACTATAAAGTTAAATCTTTGTCCCATTTTGTATCCTCCACTGCCAGTAGAAGAGAAGGCAATTCCATTATTTCTCTCACACAGTCACTTTTGATAAAGGTTTCACTAATCAGAAAGCAGCAGCATTTCTGTTGGGTAACTTCTGATCACTTACTGTCTTTAATTATTAGCAATTTCTACATTAAGGTCTGTACCGAGTCTTGGGTTGCACTGATGCACACAAATAGTCCTTGATATTGACATTTATTCTGAACTGTAAGACTACCAGAGCAGTCATTCTGATCACATTTTTTTTAATGCATAAACAAAGTGTAAGTGACAGTCCCAGAGTCAAAGGAAATGCTGTTGTCTTTCACCGACTAGCCCCTGGGCAACCCGACCCAAAAAGAATATTGAAGCCCAAAGTTTATACATTTACATTTTTCTCAGATCGTGAAATCAATGCTTTCTGCTCTGTTTATGAGCTGAGAACACCTCCAGTGGCATTTCCAGTGGCAAAGAAGTAATCACGTCTTGCTCCAGCACAGTATCTCCATGAACATTTTATCAAGACATTTTGATTTTTCAACTCCTCTGCAAAGGTGCTTGCTGCACCGTTTCATCAAGAGCTCATGTTTTAAATTTAAGTGTCATCAAAAGCCTTATTTCTTCTGCTTCCCCTATTTGCTTCTCGAGGCAGCAATATTCACAGGCTAAAAGACTAAAATGCACAATGAAAATAGAAGTTCATATTTCAAATGAATACGACAGAAATGTAAATTCAAAATTGCAGGTTTAGTCTCTCTGCTCAGAAACTCTTACCTGTGCCTTAAACCCCCCGCCCCAAAACACATTTGCATCAACAAACCAAGCAGGGGTTTGTGTCATGGCTAAGACTCAAGTGCATTGACTTTTCCATGAATGCTTTTTCATGAAATAGAGTTTCCATGGATCAGGAATAAATAGCTGCCTGGCTTGCTGCTTTTTGTTGTAAAAACTTAACAAAGCCTAAACTCAAGACATACACTTATTTATTCCCATTTTATCATTAAGGATAGCTGTTACATTTCATGCCAAAGAGAGACCACAACATACAAACCTTTATAACTTTCAGATTTCTTTCTATGCTACACCTAACAATAAAACGCTGGCAGTAGGGTATACTCTTCCTTTCATAAATCTCCGCTGACAGGCTCAGGGCTCAAGACTGAAGCTGAACTTTCCTAGAATTTGTGAAGTCAGTGTGACAGAAAGAAAAGAAATAGAAAAAAACAACCTGCTGGACTAAACTCCTGAGATCTCATGCTACACAGGATCAAAAAATGCTGGATTAGGAAATTTCAGATCAAAGTTCCAATTTGCAGTTTCAATTTAAAAAAAAAAAAAAATGGAAAAAGGGAAGAAGGAGAAAATACAACATGATCTCTGCCACATAATGAAATATCCATAACAAATGTTATCTGTGTATCTTTGTATTCAAAACCTGAGCAGAACTCCAGAGATGATTATTCTGGAAAAAAAAAAGTGCCCTAAGGCACTGTTTAGTAACCTGGGTCTTACCGAAAATAAGAAACTCTGTTTCAGTTTCAACGTGGATCTGCACTGACTGTAAACACTGCTGCTACGTGTATGATGCAAAATGCATACGACAATCGACTAAGCCAGGTACCCAGGAACATTCTCGAGTAACATTCTCCTAGTTTCAGGCTGCAGAATAAAAGGTCCAGTGTATAAATCAATCTTCATGTCTCAGAGGTTCACTGATGAGCACTAAGGCTATTTCCCAGAGCATTAACCAACCACAGGTGTCAGTTTTTATGTGTATTTGGTGCGCATTTCTTTTGCTGATGCGCTAATATTCTTCTGAGTGAAGGACAGCAAAATATACTGGACAACTGCTCACTTTTCTAAGGAGGCTTCAGTGTGAGAAAAGTGATGGCAGAGCTGCTTAAAAGTATTTTGTGGCTTTCCTGTTGCTCTGCTCTAGAATGAACATTGACAAGTTCTGCTGGCACTCGCTGGGAGTTCCCACACACCGGCTGGCAAAGATGAAAGCGGTCAGAGGGAAAACAAGTAAGTGTCAGTCCATTGCATATTTCTCCCCTTTTAAAGCAATTACCAATTTAATAAACATTGATTTCAAGGAAAGAGATAAGATTCTGGCTTTAGGCTTGCATGAATCAGTCCAAAGGCACTGCTGTTTCCAGTGACTATTCCCTAGTTTTTAGATGTTATTAGAAAAGGGTCTGACCTCCCATATTTTTCCACGCACTGGAGACGACTTTGCTCAGCTAGCTAACCCCACGGACTTGTGCATTGGGAACACAATGTAGAGCTAAAAAAAGCCTCTTGGCTTTTGGTACAAAGACACTGCCAGTGAAGCCTGGCACCCTCATGCCGCTGTGCCCAGTCCTCCAGAGGTACTCTGCATACATCTGCCTCCAAGTCCTTCAGCGTACCAGTTCCATTTAATGCTGCAAATACAGCAGTCCACTGAGAGACGAGACAGTTGTGGGAAGCAATTTAGATGAAGGCTACCTGATCTGCTCCAAAGGTGTCCTCCTCACTAACATTTTTAGGGATAGCATCACACATACAACATTTTTACACTACATTAAACAAAACTTAAAAAAAAACCGTCAAGAGCACTGGAAGCACTCAGCCTGTAGGCCCATTTCTGGTGATGCAAACACAATATACCTCCCTTACTGACTGCATGACCTTCCACACACACTTATCTACTTGCACGTAACACTGAGTGCTTCGGAAAGATGGAAAACAACGAATAGGCATCAGATGCTTAGTTACATGGACTATAGTTAGCACTGAACTGAGGATGGAAATTCGGGTAGCAATATATGAGGGTAAGATTCATAGGCGTGGACCTACTATTTGCCAACACTTTGGGGTAATTTTCAAGCTCAGCATCTCACCCGTCTCACTGGAAGAGGAGAACCTTGAAACCACAGAGTGACGACTATGTCTCATTAAAGGATGCACAGTGGGCTCAAAAGTTTCCTTAAATGCTTCAAGTTTTAAGGATCAGGTATTTTTCATCAGCAGTCTTGGCTCTTAGATTGGAAACAGTTTGAGAAGAGCTGGGTGGAAGGTATAGGCTAACTGGCTGGGAGATATCACAGTTGGCACTGCTGTGCCAAGCCTGTCCAGCCTTCACAAAGGAGAGCCTGGACGTCCAGCACTTCAGCTCTCCTCCTCAGAGACCACAGGTTAAAAATGCATGTGAGTTCATGCTACTGTGTGAATAATGCTGAGCCTGTACCAGACTACAGACTCAGATCAACTGGCAGTGCAGGCACACCTGACGAAAATATCTATTTTTAATGCAGTCGCTGGCCTCATCTAAACTTGCTGAGGTCAAGAACCCTAGAGACTTCACCAGGTTTGAGACTACAGGCAACACTTTGCAAATACTTGCAGACAGGGTAAGATGACAAATTTTAGCATATCCACAATGACATAAATGCGTGAGTATGGGTTACACCTAAGGAGAGAAAGATGTATGCTTGGGGACTGTTGCACAAAAATGTTTAGTCAAAAAGAATGAGAAAGTGCTATGTTTTAAGAACTTACGCTAAGGAAAACATATTTGAAAGTCTCAGCTCCTAACAACACCCTGGGTAATGATGTATGTTGTTTAAAACTACTTTGTCCAGAATTTAGGTGCAAAATGGTATTTGCACTATTAGCACTCTTAGAAGAGTTTAATGTGTTTAATATGTTTCTCTGTGGGTATAATTCAGCAATATTTTGTTTTTAAGGTTGGACAATATTTCCTTTTAAACCAAAATTAATGTAATACATCAACTGTAATTCTTCAATGATCCCCATCCATTTGAATGAATGCTACTTTACCAAAAAGCCCAGTGGAGTCAGTCAGTCTACATATCATTAAACCCACTATTTTTTATTGGATGCCATAAGGACTTTGTGGACCTACTCAACTCAAAGCTCTTTGGCTGACCCTATTTTGCCAAAATTCCGCTTTTTACAAAGATCACATTGCTTTGACTCTCAAAACGGGAATGCCTAGCTGCATACATTTTATTTTGTATTGTACTTCATACATTTGATTGGCAAACCTCAGAAAGGATCTTGAATGTTGCTGCAGTGATGATCAACAATGTAATTTTTAAATTAGATTTATTCATTACAGGTTTAATTCACTTTTCTCTGAATAAAGGCAGAGTAAATCAACTTACACAGCTATATGAGTAAAATATAACTCTCTTCTGAAGCAAGAGACAGAGAGTAGAGTTATAGAGCAGACCTCCATGGTCATAAGGCTGAGGTCCAGAATAGAATGGGCAACCTCCATGCCCATATGGCTTGAATCTGGAGTAAGTGGCTCGCTCACCTGCAGAATATATTTCTGTTTCCTCAGCATTACCCTAGACCTGGTAGGTTGGTTCCTTTTTGAGACACCTTGTCCATCTAGTTAGCAATATATTTTCCAGTTTTAAAGGAAAATTGGAAAGGCGCAAACAGATGGCACTTGTTCAGAAATCATTGTCTTGTGCCACAGATTTTTTTAAAAAACAGCACATCGCAGAATCACAGAATGCTTAAGGTTGGCAGGGACCTCTGGAGATCATCTAGTCAACACCCCTACTCAAGCAAGGCCACCTAGAGCCACTTGCCTTATTATTTAAGGTAACCTCTTTTATGCTGAGCCCAAAAGAATGCTAGCCAAAAAGACATTTTGATTACACAGAGACATTTACAGTCCCAATGTTATTTCCTATATTCTGCCTTTGATTCAAGAAACTTAAAAATTTATGCGCAAGTGAAAGATGACCTTCCTAGAAATGTTTCATTTTACAAAATGAGAAACATCTGCCAAAGATGTAGCATCATGCTAAAACATTAAAAGTGGCAACTTTTTAATGCAGCTGTGGATTTGGTATTTATAAAAGCAAACATATATAAATAAAATCCAGACGTAAGTATATATGCTAAAACAAACAGAACTGTATAGATCCTAATTAGAATCAGAAAAAAAAAATTAGATTGCTTCTTTAAACTGTAATCATGTTTCTTCTGGAGCAATTTGGATGAAATCTGTCTCTTCTTAAGTATGCAGAAAACCCTGTTTTCTAAAACAATTAATTTACCCTGGAAAGCTCGTAAGTGAAGTTGCTAGCTAACATTCAGCATGTCAATCGAGTCCAATGTTTAAAATACGGAAACAAAGCAAAGATAAGAATAATACTCCTCATATTTGTATTCTGATTTAAACAATTTACATCTCAACACTTAAAATTCTTATTAGTTACCCACAGACTAGACTACGTACTAGTACATGCTCATTCATAAGCATGAATACACATCTGGGAAAATCAAACAAAAGTAGTAATACAGATACACACAGACTTCGAACCCTAATCTTTTAGCTGCAGTCAAGAACTGTTTAGCATAACTGCTCATATGCTTTTTTCTAGATAGCTTATTCAGTTAGTAGGTACAGATTTTATATCTGAATACATGACTACATCCAGTGGATCTTATAAAATCATAATTAATTTTTCCAATGTTAACTTCATAGAAGCTTTATTTTTCTTATAGTTTCACACCCCTCGTAACCTCCTGTGCAGCTTTATTTCCCAAGTTTTCTTTGAATTGTCACAAGATTGGCCCAGAGCTCAGGCAAACGGAAATCCTTCTGTCTCCATCTGAACTGGGCTTCTAGTTATCGACAGATAAAAGTGAGTGAAACTGGATTGTTTCCTAAAATAATGCACGGCAACTAAGTTTCCAGTCCTGGAAACATGGTTCATGTGGCTAAATACAAGCACAGGAGAGGCTCCCCTGAAGCGAAGGAAGTTACTGGTATGCTCTCCGCAGACCTTTGCGTTATTGGCAACACCAGCAAAAGCAGTTCTCACCCACATTTCAGCTTCTCCCCTCCCGCACCACCGCCTCAGCTGCGTGGATGCATTGCAGAGCTGCGCAAGACTGAAGGAGCGTGCTGGGTTTAAAGCAACTCTGCCCAGAAGAAAGGCTGCACGGACAACCCAGATCTGCGGTGCCCAGCCCCATACAAAGGCGCTCCAGTGCAACGGAGAAGAGTGCTTACCCATCCTTTCTCGCCTCCCTTTCTCTCTGACAGAGGTTGCCAGCCAAAGCTAGGAAAACTGAACCGTTCTTTAAGAGCTGCTGTTTCCAATCCAGTCTATTAAAATAAGCCAAAACATGGTTCAAGGGGATTTTCCAGAAGTTTTTCACTTGCCCTCAAAGTGCTACGTGTTCCCTGGGAGAGGAAGGGCCGGCAGCCGGGGGAAGCAGGGGGACCACTACGAGGCACTGCCAGCTGCGAGTTAAGGCTTTATGGTTTCACTAGATCAAGCTCACTTCACCGAGGCTGCAACCAAGAGGCTTCCAGCTCACTGGCACAACTGACAGGACCAATGAGATAGCGGCGTCAAGTTATTTGTTGGGAGATACATGCGACTTGTCCATCTGCATGAAAAACACACACTAAGGTCTTTTAATGAGGACTACACGCAATGTCTGATAAGAGAACATCTTGCTGTATTACCTCTCCCACGATAATCCAGACAGATCTTTGAGCACAGACTGGGTCAATTGCACATATTTTTTATTTTTTGCAATCCCTCTGAAAGCTGACAAACACAGCAAAACCCCAATGAAAGAGCTGATGGCTTTTGAGATCACTTTTCTCTGCCTTTGGGATGATGAACTTTCTCACACATTTGATTGATGTAACTAGCTTAACTGATTAATCACTTTGCCTCCTAGCAGTTCCTTCCTGCTTATATCCAAGGAAGCAGTCAATTAGGACTATAATTAATTCTTCCTCTCCTGATGGGGTAAATTTGGAAGGTTGTGACCACATGAATGCAGGCAGTGCAGCTGGTTAATCTGCAACCCTGAGCCTCATTCTCCTAATGAACAAACTACAGCTCTTGTACTTCAGACAACAGACAGAACACCCAAATCCTCTACAGTCTGTTTGGATACCTATAAAATAGCGCATGGAGGAAACACAACATTTATTCGGGCAGTTGCACTGAAAAAACTATGAATGTGCTTTTATGTCAAAGATGTATTAATGGATAACTCAACAGAAACCATCAGGAACTACAAGACAAAACAAGATTCTGGAAACTAGTAAACCAAGATTAAGTACATCCAACAACTGGGTGCTCACAGCTAGAGAAATAGAAGTAAAATTTTCAGCACAAAGATAACAATGGAAAACCATATCTGGATATAACGCAGATTCTCCATCATGACTTTTTTAACATCTAAACTAGTTGTTCTTCTAAAACTCCACCATGACCATAGACCTTGAAAAGCAGAAATTCATTCAGGGAAACTACAACCACAGCCTGTTCAAAAGTCAGGCTACACAGCTGCCCCACACCTATCTCACCTTAAAGTAGAAGTGTTCAGCAAATATCTAAGGAGGAATTCATTTTAGTAGGTTGACTGCACTCTTAAAATTTACAATGATTTATCTGCATTACAGCCCAATAACATTGACTCCACAAAGTACAGGCATCCTCCAAGGTATCACGAGTTTGGAGATTGTTAGGTTATTTTTGTGAAGTAGTTTTTGAAAACATGTTCTAAGCATCTAAAAACTATTCTGGCTGCTCAGATCATGTGACATTTATAATATTTCAAATGGTTTAATGTATTTTTATATTGTGCATAATTTGCTACATAAATCTGGTAAAGGCAAGAGACAGAGGCAGATTAGCAAACTAGTGGGAATAAGCTTCTGAAATTACAAGTGAGCTAAAAAAGATGCCTTAATTAAAATTTTTTTGAATGACTGAAGAGGTGATATTGAGTTCCATGTACAGAAATTTGCTCTCAGAGTTACAGATCTGGATCAGTCTTCAGACTGAGAGGTTTGGTTTCCTGCCCAGATCAGCTGCAGAGCAATTTCATGAAATTACCACAATTCAAGAGAGAGACATGAAAAACCTTAACCCCTGTTTTGCTTCAGCCTCAAAAAAGGCTTAATTTACATACAGTTTAATTTGGGTCTGTACTTCACTCTTTGGAACATTCCAAATGGAAATATCATTATTAACTTAATCCAAGTCAGTATTACCTCCAGACACTCAGCTTCTTCCCACCTCCTTTTTTTTTTTTTCTTCTTCAAAAGTCCCAGCAAAAGGAAAAACTGGTAACAAACATGCTAAGTAACACAGCAGTTCACTATTGCTCCTAATTATTTTCAAGGAAACAGCAAATGGGTACTTAGAATAATTATAATAGTGGGTTGGTAATTTGATCACAGATTCCAGATGATTTCCAATGTTTAAGGCATTAACCACAATAAAGTTTGATTTATTATTACATTTTCTCTATTTATTCTCCCATGAATGGAATAAAACTATGTCACAAAGGAGCAGCTAAGTAAGACAACAATGACCTTTTATTACCCTGCATGTGTATAAACATGTGCACCCAGAAAAGCACTAGATGTACTTTTAATTAAAATCCAAAATATTTATTTTCAATCAAATAATATTTTAAATAACCACTCTGAAAAAAAAATCAAGTTAACCTCACACCAATTTTATTCCCCCCCCCCCTCAAATAACCAAACAGATGTCCTAATAAATTTGCCATTATTCTTTCCAGGAGGAAAGCAGCCATGATTTTTCCAATAACTTTAACAGAATTCATTCCAATTCTGTTTTCCTGGACAACGTACTAGGAAAAAATGGGAAATTGCTTTCCTGAACACTTCTTATGAGGAAAACATCATTAAATCAATCTTCATTGATACTACAACACCAGATTGAGCAGGCAAGTGCCATATTCTGCATGCTATTCTACTCAATGAATTTGTTCTTTACTTTTCTTAAAAGTTTTAGGTGATTACAAAAATTACAGCTTTAGCAGGGTATCATACAAAAGATACTGTTGTACAGTTAGGTGGTCACAAATACAAATTATCAATTGGTATGGCTAAAGAGAAAAGCGTCTCTGTGTCTAATCTACTGTATATACTACTTCAGTACAACTGTTCCCCAGTTTTCCGTCTGTGTTTTCCTATACATTCTTAAAAACATGGGAAGCATACTGCTGAACTCTTCCTCTTTTTTAGGCTTCGATCTCTGAACTGAATTTGTAATGACTACAAATTTGCCAGTTTTCCATCTAAGGACAACTACTACAGCTGTTCACCGAACTCGAGGAAAAAAAGCCAAAACAAAACAACCAACCAATCAACAGTGAAACTGAAGTATTAAGACAATTTGTTGCTATTGGTTAGATATTATTAATGGGAAAAAAGAGGGCCAAAGTAAATGAATAGTTCATTAGAATTTCTGTCAAGACGATAGGTGCACTGCAGACATTCTAGTAGCAACCTAACCACCTTAGAAAATGAAGGTATCCTAACAATACATAGCTGACACGGATGTAGGCTAGGAGCCTAGCAATTGAGTCCTGCTTTTATCAGCACTTAAAAATAAAGGAAGTCTACCTCCTGCCAGGAACCCACGCAAATGAGAAGCCCACTGCACTGATCACTGTTCCAAATCACTGATCTAACAGAGGAAGGCTTCAATAGCTTGGGAAGCAAAGCCTGGACTGGGAGCTCTAACAACTGGTTGAAAAAACACCTGCTTAGAGTGGCCTCCTGGATCGACCCACACTGTCGGCTAGATCATTTTGGTTTCCTTTGGTTGTGTACATTGGCAGGTGGTTGGAAAACTCAAACGTGAGCTTAAAGGTTGTTCCTGCCCTGAGAATCCGCTGTAAGTATTCGGTATGTTCTGTTCTCAAAGAAGTGACGTTCATTGAAAGATGGCTTTAAGGTTACTGAAAAAATAAGGTTTCTGACAAGTGTCTGATGGGGTACTGCCACTTTAACGACCAAAAGAGCCACGAAGAATCTCACTGTCCAAGGTCTCCCAGTCCACATTTCCTCCTGCCCGAACCCCAACAGCATAAAAAGATCAAATACTTCTCATGCTGACTGGATGAGTACTCCTATGGTCTAATAACATATGAAGAGTAAAAAAAAAAACAAAATAGCCGTGTTTGTTTATGCATTCATATTTGTTCAGTAGTGTAAACAAAGTTTTTAAATCCCCAGCACGTTGCTTTCATCCCTTTTCACAGACCTCACGCTCTTTTCACAACATCTGACTGAGGACAAGAAAAAGCACTCCCAATACTATGTTGATAAATATTTACTTGTCCAATCAGAAAAAGCACGGGACGGTTTGAATGTGCAGTTCTACAACAGCTGTAAGCTATTCTAAGATGCAAAATGTTTCTTTCCTGCAGAGGGTTTTCATAGAATAATGAACACAAATTACACGGTGTGGTTTCTGTGTGGATTGGTGTTCCCAAGCCCTTAAAAACATAAATGTGAAATAATACCTCCTCGTTACTGAATCCCTCCCCATCACTGTAGTACTAAGTGGTCTTGCCATATTTTAATGTATTCCCACTTCCTCCTTGACTTGTCGAGAATCTTATCCCCATTTTAGACCTGGAGAACTGGGGCACAGAAAGGTTAAGGACCATATCTAAACGGGTTTTGCTGGCAAAACTACATCCATCAGGTAAAATCTCTAACACAGCTGTGTCTTCAGCACAGACCTAATCCATCTACAATCTGTGCCTTTAAGGATATAATTTCCTTTGCAAAGAGGAGCTGGAAATAGTAAGGGGGGTTACGATCCAAATACAAAGTTCCTCTCGAAGACTGCTTTGCACCGACAGTCCTAACACACTGCATACCAGTGGACCCAGGGGACTTAACCAAAACCACACACCCTGCTTTGTCACAGGCACCTCATTTAACTGAGGTCTAATAAATAATAGATTAAAGCCCTGGTCGCGATATCATCTCTTCTCTTGCTGTGATTCTTGTAAAATTGTACAAAAAGGACTTTCAAAAAAAATTTTTTAAAAGTCTTTTTATGAAAGCAGAGACATAGATTTAAAAATAACAACAAAAAAATCAAAGCTTTAGAGCAGGACTTTGCTCAGATGGCATCTGCTAATGGCCAAGGCACGCTCTGCAGCGAGCACCGCAGGCATCTCCTGCGCAGCTGGAGGAGACGCGAGCACCCCGCTCCCACGCAGCGCGTGGAGTACCCTGGGGTCTGCAGGGTGCTGCGCGGCCCCAAAGGCTCCTCTGGTCTAAGTGACCGGAGACCAGGGCTGCAGCAGGGGATACTCAAGGACAAGGACTGCAGGGCATACCGCACAGCTCCCTACTGGGTAGGGAACATCATCCAAGGCGGCTTAAATTTAAGGGATTAAGGCAACGCAACAGTGGTGTTACCGAAATAGTTCTGCATCGGGCTCTTTGGTGTCCTCGAGTTCCAAGATTTTAACTAATTTTTTGATGCTTATCCACCAAAATAAGAAGGGACTTATAGGAAATGATCATTGCAAACATCGGCAGCTGCTATGCATAGATGCTACTGATACGGAGACAGCTGGGTACACATTTCTGCGGTCATTTCCTTGATGAATAGAGAGTGCACTGTTGCACATAAAAATGGCATTGTCAGCCTCTCTGAAAACACTATAGGTTCAATCCTGATTTGAGTGACTAAGACTTGTCTTTAAGAGACAGAAAGACTCCAAAGTCTGTCAGTCCTCATCCTGCTGGCATTCCACTCCAAAGAAGACAATAGCCTTCACCAGCAACGCTCAAACCTGGAAGACATACATCCGATTCTGCGGAAGGTCACAACTGACATATCACTTAAGCACACAGAGAACAGAGGTTTTAAAATAGACACCCGTTCAGCCAGCTAGGTCCATGCTCCAGCAGGGGCCAGAGAAACATGTCCGCAAGCCCTTTGGGAAAACTGAACTGCTAAGTGCTCTGGGCAGGCAATCCAGGACAGTTGGCAAAGCAACGTTATGAGAGAAAGAGGAAATCTTCTCCTCAAAGGCCAACAGCGAAAGGGGCAAACTATGGGCATGATGAAGCCTGCTCCTAAGTGTCATTATTCAAGAGGAAGTTAATGACTCTTCCCCTTGGCCGCATGATGTGTTCTCCCCCCATAAGCTATCATTTAAAGAATCGACTAGTATTAATTAAGCACGCTATTAGCTGTTGATATTTAGTAATACAGGAACAGCAGCTACAGTCCTGGACTTGCCAGGCCTCTTGATTAAGGGCAGCATTGTAATTAACAGTACCTTTGGCACTTTGACATTTTCAGGAGGTTAGTGCAAATTTCTGACAGGATTTGCACATCAGTGCTTTACTGAATCGCTGTCCAATCATTCTGGACAAAAAAAAAAAAAGAAAAAAAAAGAAAAAATCCTGTGGTTTCAGAAATAAATCAGCAAAATTATGAAATTGTCTCAGAAGGTATTGCTCCTGACCTTTAGATGTAGTAAAGAGCAGTGCAGCAGCTGCAAATCTCAGACAGTTGCATTTCTCCACTGTATTAGCAAAATGAATATTCAGTAATTGATATACTGGTGCCCCAATCAAAAATCGCCCAAGAATGACTGATACCCCAGTACCCCACGGCACAAAGAGGGAAGCTGTCAACAACACAGAGAGCTGATGAAGAAAAACTTAGACGTGCTTCTAAATTAAAGCCATCTAGGTCAGTAAATAGAAAAAACTCGGAGTAAGGACACAGCAATTTCTTTCTGTACAAACCACATTTACACCCTGTACCACAATGAAAACTTAAATCAGTTATGGATGTCTCAGCCCTTGGAAAACAAATCAAAACAAAACCAAAAAAACAACGAACCCACACAACCCTACAAAACCATTGCCACAAAAGCAACAGTCCAAGCTACAAAGACTTTGGAAGAAGATACCGCCTGCATTAACCAACTACAAGCTTTTAAAGGTTGTAAAAAGACAAGAGCAGATATACAAGGCAATGTATAAGCAGATGCAAAAACAAGACCAAAACCTAGGAAAATAATTTTCCAAGCTTCCTTCTAGTGAGAGGAATTAGACCGTGGAACAGTCCCCATTGCTTGGGACAGGCTGAACCAAGTTGGAGAGAACACTGGAAATGCATACCACAGGGAAACTTTGAAACCAGACACTTCCAAGGGTCCTTTCCATCTTCAGCATTTATTATTCTACAACTAACAGGTCTAAATTGTTAAACAATTATATAGTTTCCACATTTTGACTAAAACAAGGATATTTGTCATTGCAAAGCTGCTTCTAACAGGCAAGCCACAGGAGCTCAAAGAAACAAGATAAAGCAGTCAGATGTCAGAGCTCTCCCGCTGAGTGCTTTAGTCTGAGCGCTCAGTTTAGCAACACAAAGATGTTTATGCTGGCTGCAAGAGGACTTCAAATGGCTTGTCTGCAGAAATTACTTTAGAGGAATATTATACATGACATCATCCAACTACATTAAGTCAGTTCAATTACTGCTAATCAACTTAGAATATATCTGTGTAGTTATTTTTAGAGGGTTTACTAAGGTTTATTAGGAGAACATATTCTAGCGCTCCCTTTATTAAGATGCCATAATGTTCAGCTATTTTGAAAAAGGACAATTTGATTTGTATGCGTTTTGTGTAACATTTAGATTTCTCAACAGTTTTATCCTTTCTTACACTCTGCAGGGTTAGTTTCTTCTGAGGACAAACGTCCATTGATTAACAACGAAAACACACTGGTTGCAGAGAATTTAATTAGGGGATAGACTACAGATTGCTGGGTCTAACTATCTAGGAATTTGCTTCTCCCTTCTCATTTGAAGCTCGAGGAAAACACTCAAAATCCCAACAGCACCCAAAGCAGGTACGTCTCTTGTGTTCAGAGTTCAAAATAAAACATGTTGTGCAAAGGACAGCGAAGTTCCCATTAAATACGCCGGGGGAGAGAGTTTCACGTTTTGGACCCTGTATGCTACTCGGATGCAGGACTGCCGGTTTGTTTTGCCGAAGGGAATCTCTTAAGTTTTCATTTGTGACTTACACAGGCAGAGCAGCCCTGGTCCGGAGCAAGGCACAAAGCCAGTCCTCGGGCCCTGCAATGGCTAAGGACACTCGAGCTCCTTCCTTCCCGGCAGCCGGCATGCCCTACGCCGGTGTCAGCAGCTCAGTCGCAGGCGGCTCCGCGCAGCCCTGCCAGCGCTGCAGCGAGGGCAACTGCGCACAGAGCCTAGGCAGGATGGACTCCACGCCACTATTTGCTACCGCGCAAAAGATATTTAGCGGCACGGCGGTGCGGCAGACTCTTCTACCATACAACCACTACATGGGAAAACTTCTCTTGCAATTCTTTTGGGAGTAGGGAAGGGAAAACCTTTTCCAGCCTCTTTAGTTTTCTCTCGTTCTCTTTAGAGTAGGTATATTTTAAAGTCATCTTCTGCTTACCTATTCCACATGGATCTTGTCTTACCTCTCATGCCATAATAAATCAGGAGTGAATCCAGAAAAACAATATTAAGCTAACATTAGTGGAGTGAGGATAAGTTAAAGAGAAGGCAAGTTAAAAAAAAAGAAAAAGGTCACCCTCCCACTCCCTACTTCCACACTCTCTTTAGACTAGCTTTTATTACTTGAGCAACATTTTTTAAGGGTCTGTTTTGCTTTCTATACACATGTAACTCCCATTACTGTCAGTGGAAATTATGTATGCACATCAGTAGCAAACCAGACTGCAGGATATTTAGCTCTCTAAGGTATCCATGTCCCTGTTATAGTCATGTTTCAGGAGAGAAGCCAACAAATGTATTTGGAATTCTGCCTTTAAACAAACACCATAGTACAACAGGCCCAAGTACTGCCTGATTCTATCGAATGGAAGAAATACCCAAGAGACAATCCTACTTAAACCAACAAAAGCGTGAATTAACAGCATTTATCTTTTTCCACCATTCCCACTATGCTCCAGCCTCTCACATGATGAAATTGATAAGAATTATCTCTAAGAGAAACACAAAGACAAATTTTTCCACTAAGCTGTATACTGAAATGGTTAAAAATTTACACTAATGCTTGACAATAGCAAACAAGAAAACTGTAATATTTAGTTACTAGAACTACGAGTACTTTTCCATTCACAGACCACAAAGAGCTTTTACAATATTGGATCTTTATCACCATAAATTGGAGGAGGAAATAAAGGGTGAAATGGAATAGATTTGGCCAAGAACTGAAATGACAAGGAAACCATTTTTCCCAACCCCTCATCTGATATTTTGTTCTCTGCAGCCTATCAAGCACTTCTTGAGAAGCCAGCGTGATGCTCTCTCAGCAGTCAGAATCCCATGAGATCACGTACGTTATTCTCTTCCACATAAAGAATCCTGATATGCAAAAGCTCTGACAATAACATGTTCATTCAAGTTCTTATTATTTTCCAAGCTATGAACAAACCTCCCTTCAGAAAACTACCTACGCTAGTTTTCTTTCTGAGGCATTTATGCTCATGTGGCTCTTAAGTGTTCCTCTACTTCTAAGGCTAAGAGTGAAAAATGCACATTAGCAGCATCATATTCATCGTTGTATGCCTTAAAATCAGAGCAAAACACTTGATTTCCAGTAAGAGCATGTCTTTCCATTCCACCACTAATCATCTGACACTGCAGTGTTTTCCCTAAACCACACTTAATGTTTTTATTAAGAAATTAAATCTAATCATGAACACAAGGATATGAACTACAGTGTCTTTGGGCACAGACACGTGTCCTGCCAGATTACATACCACAGGACTATAAAAGTAATCATGGTTTCTAAAACTCTGTGTTTCCTCAATGAACTTGCTGCTCTCTCTGTGCCAAATGAAATTCTGACAGGGTCTCAAAACCAACACAAAAGGTGAAATTGAGCTTAATGAGAGTGTTGCAGCTGAAATCCACAAAGCTTGATCCTATCCAAAGTTATTTCACTTCTATCACAAGGGGAAAATTCATAATAGACCTTAAGCTCCCTTTGAACACCTCTGTTTAAAAAAACAGCCCCATATTAGTAGTGGATTAGGAGTCAAAAATGCTCGTCTAGACATTACAGCTACAGCCTCCTTCTTTAATCTTCTCTGACTCATATATATCTGCATGCACCAGGTTGTGTTTGTCCCCATGGTTTTCTTGGTAATTTGAATATTGCAAAGACCCTGGCCTGAAAATTTCTCTCTAAATATCCAGTGCATCAGTTTTACTTATAGAAGTGATTAGTTGAAGAATCTGAGCTGCTACTACCTTGAATAGGAAATAAAATGTCACTCATCAAGCCATAAATCATGAAAGCTGCCAATGAAAAAGAAGCCTGAACCATACTACAAGTCACAAGCATGCAAGTGTACTATCTAGAAAAAACAAGTACATCCTTGCAGCAAAAATATACTGATTACTTGTTTTACTAAACAGCTATAAACTTTTCAGACAATAGCCAACTTTGTGCAAAATATCCTTTCCTGATTTATCATGGATAATAAGTTTGTGGATGCAGACATTCCGGGATTTTTTATTTTTTTTTTTTTAAGGAGCAAGTCATAAGGATTGATCCAAGCCCTCCGAAGGCAGCAGAGCTTGTTATAGTGTTTGGACAAAACTTAAACTCTTTTTGCTGGATGGCTATTTTATTTCCTACTAGTTCATTTATTTATTTATTTATTCCTTAATCATTTAACATACTGGCATTAAAGAAATGCTTCATTCTCAAGAAACATACTGACTTTGTAAGGAGTAAGTGAAACAAATTAATTCATTTCATAAAATTTACTTGTAATGGAAATACATATATCAAAACAAGACTAATTTTATCAAGCACACTGTCATTAGCTTGTACAGAAATACTGGAAAATAAAAGCAGCCTTGCTGGCATATTGTATTGTTTTCCACAAGGTGTTTGTTGAACAGTGTAGCTATATTGGGATAGTGGTTTTCACTGTAAATCTGTTTATTTCATTAGGTTTTTTCTCTATTTTCAATAAATCTCTTTTGCATGTGGTAGCATAGGAAGAACAACCACTTTAATAAAGCAACTCCTAATCTGCTTTACAATGACTGTGGAGGGATGGCAGTAAATATTTGCTTTATTTATCTTTGACAGAGCTTATACAGGGAGATATATAGCATGTTAAAATGTATGTTCACATTTTAACACACACAAGCTACCATGTTTCTCACTTTTTCACAGTAGGAATGATACACAACAATCATTAACAGAGTTTGAGATACATGGATCTAGCAGTTTTCTAATAAATCAAACAGCCTGATGAAGAAAGATATCTTAAGTTGCATTGTTCTCAGGAAATTAAAAACAGTTCATGGTACATGATACATATCAAGAGTTGTGAGTAATTATAATCACAGCCTAGCTAAAACAATCTAATTCATAATTTTTTATAGTGTTTGCGACTGTCATACCTAAATGTTGCCTAAGTACTTCTATACTCAAAGATTAAGAGCAGCTGTAGCAGAAGAATCTAGTCTTTGCCCCTGTCTTCAGAGTCTCTCAGAACTGTCTTTAAATCTGTCTTGGACATAGTGTTTACTAAGTTTTTTTGGAGTGTTTAAAGGTGGGTTGCTCCAGTCTCAAACCAGTCTTTTCACTGTCCAGTTTCCCAGTGAGCAAGCAGTCTGATCCTGATTTTTCATAGAATCATAGAAAAGATTGGGTCGGAAGGGACCTTAAAGGTCATCTAGTTCCAACCCCCCCACCCCTGCCATGGGCAAGGACACCTTCCACTAGACCAGGTTGCTCAAAGCCCCATCCAACCTGGCCTTGAACACTGCCAGGGTTGGGGCATCCACAACTTCTCTGGGCAACCTGTTCCAGTGCCTCACCACCCTTACAGTAAGGATTTTTTTCCTAATATCTAATCTAAATCTACCCTCTTTCAGTTTAAAACCGTTATTCCTCATCCTATCACTACACTCCCTGTTGAAGAGTCCTTCCCCATCTTTCCTGTTGGCCCCCTTTAAGTACTGAAAGGCTGCTATACGGTCTCCCCAGAGCCTTCTCTTCTCCAGGCTGAACAACCTCAACCCTCTCAGCCTGTCCTCATAGGACAGAGAGGTGTTCCATCCCTCTGATCATTTTTGTGGCCCTCCCCTGGACTCGCTCCAACAGGTCCATGTCCTTCTTATGTTGGGTACCCCAGAGCTGAAGGCAGTACTCCCGGTGGGGTCTCACCAGAGCAGAGCAAAGGGGCAGAATCACCTCCCTCGACCTGCTGGTCACGCGCTTCTTTTGATGCAGCCCAGGATACGGTCAGCTTTGTGGGCTGCAAGCACACATTGCCAGGTCATTTTCATGTGGTCTGCTCGAGGTCTTGCAAGATGCCTTGCCCCAGAAGAACACAGTAAATCAAGGGGTAATGCTCTTGATCTAGACTGAGGCAAACTTAGCAGGAATGGTTTCTTGATCCCACCCCCGCATCCGCAGTAAATAACATTATTTCTCTGAAGCAGCTAATGACAGCAGCAACAATCTGGCTATCAAAACTAGCTTTTGCGTATCAGAAGCAACCCCAGGTGATGAACAAGGAAGTAGGGATGGAACTGCCATACGAAGAGAGCTAGATACAGCTTGTTTCTAAAAAAATTACCTCTCTGAAATACCCTTCTGTGGCTTGCTAGTACATTAGTTTTCTTGTTCCCTTGCTGCAGCTGTCTTTAAGAAGAAAATTTTAAAAAGCAAACACAGGTGTTTACTCAAGGATCAGTTCACCTGCTGTTCTGCTGTTCCACCTGCCCCTGTCACCTCACTACCTGGTCCAGCCGTACAGCTGGGATGACTCATCTCTGCGTGAGCACATTTTTTAAATGATGTATTCTCAGGGGTTTGTTTCTGCAAAAGGAGAAGGATAAAGACCTTTCTTTAATACCACATCACTTATCTACTTTGCATCTCTCTTTTACCTGTTTTGAAGCAGCAAAAGCACAGTGGTTGAATCCTTCAGGCTTCTGAATGCCAGGCTAATGTGCAATTCACCCCTTCGTAATGAAAGGCATCGTAATTCAAGGGCATCTGCATCATCCTCCCCCAGATAACAATTTACTGAAGCAGTGAAAGGGAAAGAGCTTTCAAAGTTTGTTGCAAAATTTCAGATCTGTGTTTGAATGGAGTTGATGGATTTCCAGAAGCAGAGTGGAGTGATCTGCTTTGAATTAGCCATTATCTTTTACATCCCTCCATGTTTCCTGTCATCACAAAAGAAGATGAGTTACCCTTTAACTTACTGTAGAATAATCTCGGACTACCAGCAAAGGGGTAGTTAATGCTATTGCCAAGGATGATTTAGGAGACAATTTCAAAGCTCAGTTAACTATAAAAACAGAAGTCATACTAAAACAGCCTCATTCATTCTGCATACCGAGTGTAGGGAAGCAAGGCTTAATACCACAGCTGTTGGGAGATGTGACAGTATGACGAGAAATGGTAGTTTCTCACTTTCTCACTCGACAAATGTATCCAGCTTTGCTGACAGGAATAGGTGTTAATAAACCGTTGCTAAAATATATAAAGTATGACATCAGTGCCCAGAACTGTCCTGGACCAGATCTGACAGGCCTAAGTGTATGAAGAGGAAATCCTTACCTTACAGATCAAGCAGATAAATCCTTACTTTACAGATTTCTTATCGAAACAAACCAAGTAACCCGAGAGCTGCAGACAGATCAGACAAACCTTTAGTATTTGGAAGAAGGCTTGATTCTAAATTTATTTTTAAACATTTTTTAAGCCTCCTATAGTGAAAATGCCCATTGTTTCAGAAAGTTATTTTACAGTCCTTTTTGTATGCCTTAAGAATAGTGGCAAACAAATGCCCTCAAGTCATTTGACAGTCAGAATTTTTTGCTTGCTTTGACTTTTTTCAGTTGGCGTGTTATTCTTACACCATTAAATAGTTACATTAAAGTTTTTTCCACAGAAAACCAAACACACACACACACACACACACAGACACCCCCAAAAAAGAGAGGAGGGGCACCTGCATATTCAAAGTTAATAAAAAATTTGTTATGGAATATCATCACCTGCAACAGGGGTTCCCAGCATTTTATATCACTATATGTCCCTCAATCCTCATCCTCGCTTTTATGACAACATGCATGTTTATCATCAAGGTTTTAATTGCAAGAACTACTGAAGTAGTCATTTAATATGGATTCTTGGATCTTTACTATGGTTGACAGACCATCAGTAGCATAAAGCCCACAGTTCAAGAGCCAGTGATCAAAATTTAACACATTTTCCCATGGATATTCAGCTGCCAGAGGCACAATACAGAAACACTGACATTGAGAGAAAAACCACCAACATCTCTGGATCATGTACTGAACTGAACCATGATTTTAAAAGTACAACTCCAGAGAGAGTAAAACCAAATAAACTTACACATACTTATTTGTGTACTCGACAAGTTGACTCTTAATTTTATAATGAGAAAGCCAGACTCCTGCAACTGCAAAGCACCTGAAACGCACCTGATTTCCCTCCAGCATTTTCAAAATAACAGTAACATTATTTAGTGAGATAAAATCAGCAACACAGTCCATGTGGCGTATTTAATTTCTAGCATACTCATTTTATGTCAGTCTGCAATGTCCCACTTCATATTTTACCATACAACATCTTGTTATTGAAAAACAACCATAGATATTTAAAATAGAGAGCCACTGCAAAATTTCTGTGTCTTACTCTATTGGTAGGATTGCTAGATGGTCTTTGCCAAGGGCCTGAAGACCCTGTTAAATATTCACCTAACTCTGGCAGTGATCATGATGCCCATCACTGGCCATTTGTTTCCCACAACAATTCAAATGGGTAACTTGTTTATCCAGATAGCTCTACTAAAACGATCAGCAATGAGAGAGCTACTAATGACCACATTCAAATGACTTTAAGACTGCAGTGTTAATGTCTCATTGAGATAAATGGAGCAATCCCCCCCTTTTACAGTTTTTATTCCAAAGTAATTTGCAAACTCTGGAAGTTGTCACCAAATTTGCCTTTCATTACTTGATGTTGGGAAAAGTTACCAGGGCAGAAGGAATGGAAACTAGTCTCAATGTGCTCTCCAGAAGCAAGTACAGCATCCTTAAAAGAAGAAAAAAAACCCCGCTATTAATAGTAGCAGCAATTTCATTCCTGTTTTAATTAATATACAGTCTACAGGTCACCTAAAATCTAGGGGAAACACCAATCTTCATTAAGAGATGCTAGAAAAGATTATGACCCCATTAAATGCACTAGCGAACCATCGTATGAAAATCTTGCCCATTCTGCTTTTGACAGTAGTTTCTGCATTGACAGTTTCCTGATTTCCCCTACACTTCGTTCATGTTTCCCTCGTTAAGTAAATCTGACATTAGCAACAGAAAAGAAACATGCATTTTAACACCAATTTTGCTGGAATTTCCCCAAGCAAGTAAGAGAAGCACAGAAGCTGGAGTGTAGTACATGAACTAATTTGTTATGTTGGTTTTTTTTTTAATTTTTAATTTCTTCTCTCATTGACAACTTTTTTTTAAGCTCATTCTTTCTAAGCAGGGCTACATTTTGGGGCTCTTGTTAACCCCAACTACATATAGGCTTCTAACAAAAAAGGGTACAGGCAAGTCTTTGCACAAAAAACTTCAGTGTTTTTAACAGTTCAGGCAATATACTCTGTGATACATGGGTGTATCTGCATCTATTATCCAGTGATATCTAAGGGCAGTCGTAATTAAAGTTGCTAAAAGGAGCTGTCTGTTTTGAAAAGGGGAAGATGAAGCGTTCTGCAGTTTCTCCAATTCAGCTCTGTGACAATAATGCTCCTTCCTATCTTTTTAATTAATGAAAAAAGAGTTAAGGCTCAAGGTTTTCATTCTATTGCAAGACTGATGGTACTCACAAGCTATTCAAAAGCTAGATGTTGGGGGCGGGGGGAGGGAAATCCAAACAAAACATTCCTCCCAGACAAAAATCACATGTCTAAAAAAATCACAGATGCTGTGACAGTGTCTGCACTCTTTATCAGGACATTTGGAAAGGTAATCACGTAGCCCAGTGCAATTTCATTTTCAACAGCAGTTCCACACATTTGTAGATTTCTGTCCAAATGCCAGAAAAGGTGACAAGGTAACAATTCTGCTTTAAATCAAGACTAACTAGGATTGAATTCAGTCCTTGGAAAGGAGGAATAATAGTCTCTCTCTTCTTCATAGTGATTTCCTGCCTCTATCTTGCATTCAGAATGTGATAAACCTATTGTTATGCCATGCTGGCACATATAGGATAAACAAAAATCTTCTCAGAATAGGAAATAAGATAACATTATAGGACTGCACCATATTCCCCCCTAGTTTTATTTTGTAAAACACCTTATCAGTTCCTTCCATGAGATCAGTACTGCCAACCAACAGCAGTTAAGCAGTCATGCCCCAAACCCTATTTTAAATTAAGCACATTAAAACATAAACACTTAATTTGAAAATGTTGTGGAATTACAACAAATGCATTATTGCAGCAAAAGATACTGTGAAACCAAACCAACAATGGAAAAATACAAGCTGCAGTTCTTCAAAAGATTAAAATCTAGCAAAGCATTGCATTGATAAAAGCAAAAACTAGAGGAGAGTTCTCAGCAGCAAAAGTCAAAGACAGACAAATGGTCCTGGCAATTGCAATTTAGGATTCAGGGTGGAAAATACTGACAGTAGAGTTATAATACCGGCACTGATTTCTTTTCATGGTCTTCCTGCTATCATTAAATTCTCATTTAATAAGAACTGCCTACCAAACCACAAATCCAGTTTAACTCTTAAGAAAATAGATCCTCAAATCCTGTGTCTACTTCAACAAATATTATCACTCCAGTGCATTTTCCTTTCTGTCTGAAGAAAACAGCACTCTTTCTATTCTTCTGGGTGACAAGGTTAGGCCATAGGTATATAGACTTTTTCAAGGCCCTAATTGGAAATGCTCAGTGCCAGTGTGAGGTCCCCAACTCATTGCGTGGGATTTGAGAATGCTGGGCGTGGTACTTGAACTTGATTTTTAAAAAGACAAAGACCACCACGTATCAAACATATCCCTGGGGATATTCTGGGAACCAGAAACTCCAGAAGCTTGTCTTGAAATCAAAAGCATCTAGCTCCTGTCTCTTCAGCTGTCGATGATTAACGATGTAAGTATTTTGATATCAACTCTCAGATGGCATTGACCACAGACTCAAGTTATGGTGATCTCTTAAAGAGCCCTGATTGATCAAAAACCAGGCATTAACTTAAGCAGACATAAAGGCTGCCTTTGTCCTATTTCTTACACCGTAAGCACAAAACCATAAGAAGATGAACTCAAAAGTTTCCAACAGAGGTCATCTAACTCACCCAAAGTAGGACCAATTATACATAACCAGCATCAATACATTGCTGTCCCACCTGTTCTTAAGACACTCCCAGTGACAGAAATCCCACCGTGATTGCAGACAACCAATTCCTGTAGCTCCCTGTTACCAAAATGTTTCCTGAATCTTACTTGCTACCATATAAGCCCTATGTGTATTGTTTCCACCATTAGCCCATTTTCACCATTACATCCATCTTTATAATACTTCTGCATAAACTGAAAAATTTGAACTCTGTGCTTTCTCAGTTGTCTTGTCTTTGTGAATAAATATTGCCAATTGTTTCTATTTTTCTTCAAAAACAGCATTTCCTAAACTTCTTGTTATTATCCATCACTTTCCAAGAAGTATGAAGGCCAAAATGCACCATTCAAAGCTGCATACTGCCAGTCATCATCAGGAAATACGCTACTGGGCCAGATTGACTTTTGGTGTGACTCCATGTGGTAATTCTTGCACTATCACCACCACAAGGGATTAACGGGGGGGAGAAAGGGAAATCTTTTGTCAGAGGGATTTTTTAGCAACAGAACATTTCATAAAATAAGTCCTTGTTACCAGCCTCCTTATCGCTCTGACACATGTAACTACTATATAAAAGCTAAACTGAGTTTGTGATTACCAACCTAAACACTTAAATAACGTGCCTTTCCCTTGTTGTCTCCTAGAAGTTGTGTTGTGGACAAACAAATTCTGAAATGCTGAAGTAGAGACTTGTATAGATTCTTCTACTTTGCTTTCTAATTGTCAGGTACTTAGGGTATGTATGCCATGATGCCAAGATTTCCTATGCTGAGACAAAGGACAGAATTTTTTTCAATAAAGTGAAAAATTCCCACCTAACTGCATGATGCCAGGAGACAAGGCTTTAATAAATTATTGGAAAAATTATAAAAATACAAACAAAAATAGAGTCTGTGGCAGCCAGATTTTAAAGGGGGGGAGGGGCAAAAAAAAGGGGGGAGGGCAAGAAGTAAAACCTTAGGCTTTCTATTCTTACTTATTTTCTTTAGGCATTTACTGCCCTGAAACTTTTGGTCCAATTTTCATTTCAAATTTCATTAGACTAAAATTCTAAGAGAAAGAGTTAAATAAAGGCCCTTTCCCCAACCAGAACAGACTCACTTAAATGCCTCAATATTATTAAAAAAAATAAAAAATTTATAAATGTTTCCATTTTTTAACAGAAGTTTTATGAGTGATCTATCGCACTCTCTTAAGATGATCCTGGTTGTTGTTGAATTCACAGAAACTAAGTTTTAAACGTTTGGGTTATTTTCTCTCTTTCTCCCTCTCTCTCTTTTTTAAAATACAAAAAAATCTGGAAAATGTATGTTATAAACTCTCTCACTATCCAAAAAGTCCTTAGCAAAGCAATTTAGGACAACTCTTCTGATCTTCACAAAGGCAAAAGTTTATAAAAGCAATAAAACTGTTTAAAATGCTTTCTCATTCAGAGCATGTCAGCAATGCTGAATTGAAATGTGCAATAAAATTTATATTACAGCCATATTGTTCCCCCTCATTACTTTAAAACTTGTATGTTCAAACCCAAAATTTAAACACTCCCATTGGTTTTTTTGTTTCATAATTGGGATTGGGATGAGCCATTGCACAGAAGTCATCCTCCTCAGTCTTTTTTAGTTCAATGACATCCACAGGCTCAACTAGAGAAACCTCTACCCTGAATTGCTCAAAAGCAGTAACAGGCAATCATAATTTCTTTGTATTTGTTTCTGTATTTCTTTCCAAAGAAATGCACTGTGACTATCAAAATACAAGTGGGGTACCTAGTACCTAACTCACCGTTCCACAGCAGCACAAGTGATCCAAGGTAGTGGAGCACCAGAAACCGTTGCCAAATATCTACAGTTCGAGGAAACAACAGGCCTATACAAAGTTAAGGGCAGATCTTACCTGGTCTCATTCAGGGAAGTTAGTTGGACTGTTAAGAAGGCTACTCAGTAAAACTAGCCAGGCAAATAAATAAAAAATATATATACACACACAGAGACAACTTTGTGCTGTCAGTGAAAAGTGTCTCAAATGTGTACCTTAGTCACACTGAGAAAGTGGTCAGGGGCATTGTGTCTAACCCTCAGATGACACGGTAGGACAAAGATATCCAAATTAGCTCTAAACGTGCTAGCCTAGATACCGTAAACTAAGGCAACATGGAGCTCAGGGCAAGCTAACCTCACCTACACTCCTGAGTAATAACATGTGCTGCTTCCAAACTAGCTGAGCCTTTGTATTCTGCAGGCACCAAAAGAAGTTTGAGATGTTACGTGTACTTGTAATTTGTTACTCACACAACAGGAAAACCTGCATTTCAGACCCATGGTAATTGTTAGTCTAGGTACACATCAGGAAAGGGGAAGTTTACATCAAAGGGTAGCAAAGAGAAATTTGGCACCTGAAAAGGTACTGCCACAGTTTTAACTTTGGGAACTTCTGTGCAATTCTCTACAGGGCTTTGATTCATCAGTCCCAGCCTAAAATGCTTTGCTGATAGGGGATAAACCTAAGCATATGCCTAATGTGAGAAGGCTCCGTTACAGTGCTTTACAAAATGATGTTCTTCATACTGGAGGTTCCAAAGCAGCACTTTGTTGTCATTAATAACGAGCATTGGAGACTTTCTCCAAAGGTCCTGTCAGAACTTCCCAGTTACCACAGTGCAATTTCACACGACAGTATCAAAACAGCCAATGCCCTCTACCCAAATCCACTCTCATTCCCCTACTCCCAGTTTGAATTGTAGTATTTTTTTCCTGGAAAATAAACTTCTCCTTTTCCTAGCAAAATCAAAACTTTAAGCCTTTTCCTGATGAGAGTTTTTGTATCCTCTCCTTTCCCTTTGCTGTTATTTAGATTTCATGAACAGCACCCCTTTGTCTTACAGACCACAAAGCAATGGCAATATAACTTAGAAATATTTTCGTATAATTTGCCAGTGCCTGTTTTTATTTTTGTAAAAGAAAGCCTGATTGCAGCCCTGGAGTACATGCACATTACAAATCCTCTCCTACTTTGAGATGACTGACTGCCATAAATGTACTTATCAATCATTCTATACTGGGTATTCCCATCCAAACAGACATAACTCATTTAATTGAAAAAAAAAATAAAATAGCTGTTTAAAGCCAGAGAGGACTGTTACGAGCTAAGTTTCAGTCAGCCATAGCTTTTCTTTGATTTTTATGTTCCACTTTGTTTGTATTAATCCGAATTCTTTCTCCCCTCCACCCATTCTGTGCAAAACAGCAGGAACACTGGTGGCCAGTATCTCCCTCTCAAACACACAGCAGCAACACAAAGAGCTGCTTTCAACCTGATCGGTAATTTTTGTGGAACACAGTGGCAGGGGGTGGACAAGATAGCCTAGAGAATCAAATCCCTTCTCACCAACATTTTGTAAACTATTCATATCTCTTATATCCTCATTTCTCTTTGCACAGAAATACTTTTCAATGTCTACTTTTAGATAATAGGACATGGAAGGCCACCTTACCAACAACAGCAGAAAACTCCAGAAGCCCGTCACCGTAAAAGTATCTTTCTAAGGGAGTCAAAGGTAGCTGCTCTGCAACATCCTTGTTAGGGACCATCCTGAAGTCTAAGCTCTTAACATAGGAATGGTGTGGTAAAGAACTACCCAAAATTATGCATCTACTGTTCACAGAACCAGAGAAACTTCTCTGTGTCTTTAAGCCACTGGGAGATTTAAGTCTCATCTCCAAGTCAGCTTTGCAATGGCAGTGACAGGACTACTGGATGCCTGCTCTAATTCAGTGGCAAAACTAGCTTTACGGGGCTTCAGAGGTACATGAAATTCTGGTCTACTGATGTCAATATGAGTTCTGCCATTTCACATGTGAAAAGAACAGATAATGGAATTGTCTGTATTAGAAAACTTGGCGTCTCTGAATCAGGAGAAAAACCTGGATTTAATTTCATTATCTGAGTTTGAAATTTGTCTCATTTAGAAGAAAGCCATAATGGACACTTAAAAAAACACCCATTACAGCAACACAAGCAACTTTGTTATATCAGTTAAATATAATGTTTAATTAGTTTTCTAAATGCATACACTGAAAAGCCATTAGACAGCCATTAGGAGTAATATATCCATTTTCGTTTTACAATCACCTGATTTAGTTAGCCAAATTTCTAAAGTAATTCAGTCAAACAACATTTTTGGCACTATTATCCCAGTAAAGTTTCCAATTCCCTTTTTTGACTGCGATCACTGTAATTCTCCCTTAAGCTCTAAAGTGCTGATGATCATCTTCATTTCGGCAGATTTACAGAGCATCTCTTTTAGGTAAAAATGTGTCTGGTGTGTTTATGGTGCCATTTGAAGATCCAGAAATCTGAAACGATTCAGCTATTTTTATGAAGTAATCTTTAGGAAAACCACTTTTGTGTTCTCTTTATGTGGGGAAAAAAGACAAGACATCTGAAGACTAAGATGGCTTTAGATACCTTTATAAAAAACCTGAGCTCCAAAAGGAGCAAAATTCATCTGGCTATTCACACCTCAGCTGACTTACTATTTTATTAACAAAAACTTTCTTAATAAGCTTATTAATTAGCAACATATATACATGAAAACTTGTCACAAGGCTCATGATGACTTCGCCAAAACATTGTGCAAGTAGCCAATATATCTCTCCGATGAAAGACGAGATTCCATTGGAAAAATAAAGCCTCTGAACAGATTTTATTCTACAGCTACCTAGAGCTTCTCAGATGCTGTTTTTTATTGATGCATCAACACTCGAGAGATTCTGTAAAGGTTTCCAGTGTATTTTCCCCACTTTCTGTCAGCTCCAGTATGCCCCAGTATGGAGTTATGTGATAGGCAATCAACAATGCACATGACATACAAAGGAGAACATTACTGATGGTGGTATTTTACAGAAAACTAGGAGAGAGAGTATGAGACAATGAGCAAATCTGTAGCACAGCTGTTAACTGAACTTGAATCCTGATCTAACCCAACTAATATGCAAACCTCAAATCTATCCTTCTCCTACAGTGATTGCTTTATTTATCCTTGCAATGCTTCAGTTGTTTGCTTTCCAAAATGTAATAGTTTAAAAAAAAAAAAAAAATCATCTGGAGAATGAACAATTCCAAAGTTTCTTCTGAATAATTTGGTGAATTTTTAAGCTCTGCTTCTGCCAAACCAAACCAAAGTAGAAAGTAAGTGCTAAGAACAGACTCTGCACCATGAACGTGAAAGACCGTGCTCTTAACATGCACCTTGTTCACATAAGAAATCGCCATCTGTGTTAAAGTAAGTTTTGCAATGTTATTAATACAAACGCTCGCACCCAATAAGCAGTGTCGGGCAATTTGTTACATTTCAAAACCAAGAGACAATTCCAGTCCATCACCAGCTGGCACCACTTTTGGTTCTGCCAGAAAGCTGAAGGATGCCAACGTACAAATAAAGCAAACCCTCTCCTCACTGCAGATGGACTCTAAGTGACCTTTACACAAAAAGGCTCTCTAGAAAATACCGAGCTCCTACAGTATGGATTTTTTCAAACCCACAGCACCTTTGTGTTGGCTGGTCTGCATTACGGGGGAGATAGCAGCCCAGGAGGAGCGGGAGCTTTGAATGCTTGTTTACTGTTAGTGTGTCTCTTTTAAAGTACACAGTATGCATAAAACAGTACAGTTGCCAAATGAGGTACTGAGGAGAGAGCTACTATTTGGTTTCCCTCAAACCAGTTACCTCAGTTCAAACCCTGAAAGACTAGAATTAGTACTCGCCTCGTTACCAGCCTGAGCAGCAGTGCCAAGAATGCAAGTACAGCAACAAGCGAACAAATCCTTTCCCTCCTGCCAGGGGCCAAAGTGGGGGAGAGGGGAAGAAACGGGGAAGAAAATACATGCTTTCTCACCAGACGTGTCCGTTGTTTCAGTATAAAAAAAAAAAAATAAAAAAAATTAAAATACTCTATGATATACAGATGGAAAACTGAATGTGGGCATGCTCCTGAAGGTGCATCTTGTATTCAGGTGCTGAACCAACACTGTCATACAAACTGACTGCTTATGTTAATACTACAAGAAATCTTGTCTGTTAATCAAAGCCTAATGAATTAGGTTTTTAGCATTAAAATGCTGGCTTTTTGTAGTCTTCATATTAATTTCCTTTACGCTGTCTTTATGATAGTGAGAAAACCCATGAATGAAGTCAAAGACCAAGACTCCAACAGACTGACTGGCAGAACTAATCAAGGCAATACTGCATATTGCCCCGACACACACCCCGAGAAGATGGGCAGATAGGCAAATACAGGCACCGAGGGACAGAAGGTACAGCAAAAACAACAACAGGAAGTAAAGGGAATTAAATATAGCACAAACATGGATCCTATCAGCATGAGTTAAAAAAAACCAACACGGTACATTACTTTTTGTGAAATGGAAAATGCTGCAGGTTGTGAACTTGCAAAATTTTGTCTGTGGAGGAACGGGAAGGTGAAGGACCTGGGAACTGGAATTAAGTGAGGAAAGACACTAAGCCTAGAGGGCCATACAGGGCCCAGGCACCTTCCCCAGAAATTAGCAGGGGCGCTGGGATGAACCCCGCAATGAATCAGTCCTGGGTGAGCGAAGCAGCAGTTTCACGGTCCAAGCAGGCAGAAGCAGGTGACCGGAGGGAAGGGAAGCACTGGCACCACCAGCAGGCTGAGGTGCCTGGGGAAGAGCCAGCACATACGATGCTGAAACTCTGGGCAGAGGAAAACTACAACATAGGAAAGAACCAAAGTGTTGTAATTAATATTCTTTTTCCAACCAAAAAGAGCAGCAAGGTTTGAAATTTCCTCATAACTCTTTGGCCCTCTCCAAATAAGACACCTAAGATCTAATGAAGTGCCTCTCGCTTTTCTCCACAGATTCCCTTTGCCCTTGCCCTACAGCCAGGGTTATAATCTAAACAAGGTAAAATCAAAATCACATATTGTTCGACCAGTTCACTGCCAAAATGACAGGCACACAAAAATTGTATGTCCATCTTTAGCCTGGTCCCTGACTCGAGTCAATGGTCTGTGCTCCACTGTTTGATCTGATTAGCACTGTTTTGATCTAAAGATGTTAGTGCACAGGTGCTCTTTTTTTGGGAGAATCACATAGGTGTTCTTTTCCTAGGGAAAACATCCGTTTTCTATCATGAAATACAAATATTAGACAAAATATCTAAACTTTGGAGAGAAAAAAGTCAATATTTGCATAGTTGGTTTCTAAAGTCTGTCCTGGATCCGGATGCATGAGTTGAGCCAGGACTTCTTGTAAATTGTAACCAGTTGAAATAAAACATTAACAGTAACCCTAGCAGCATGAAAATGCACTGTAAGACTCGATCCCATACAGTGTTTAAATGAATATCAGAACTAATACATTCATCAGTAGTTTCATAGCGCAGTCAGTAAAATAGAAAAAAGTTTGAATGATCTGTATTCGAGAGCACATTTGTTGAAGTAGCATCTCTATCATTTCCATGTAGAAGCAGGCTTCCCTTCCAATTTTACAAAATGTGCATATTGTAACGCTTACAAACTTCATTTTATTCACTGAAAATAGATTATCTCTTCAAAAGTATTCCCTTTAATAACAAAAATTACTCTCCAGACAAGACAATCCTACCAAGTCTTTCCCACAGGCACTCTTTTCTACACTTAAGTGAACAAGGTCCTTCTATCAATGAGCTTTCAGAAATGAATCAAAACTCCAGTGCCAAACAGCCATGCCGTGCGGTGTGCAAGTAAACACCCTGAAGCCCTACAACTGACAAGATGCGAAACTTTCAAAAGATACATGTGCACACTCCATAATAAAAACATGCATTTCTTTTAATTGATATTGATGAGAGAGAGAGAAGTCTTAATTTGAGAAGAAACATTCCTTTAATTTTCTCTATTTCTAGGCTGCTGCATGTTAATACCAGCGCCTGCAAGAGACTCACACATTGCTTATGGTGCAAAGGCAGCAAGGCTGCAGCCTTTCTGCTTCAGAACAAATGGTCCGGTGTGCCTCTTGAAGCCCACCGATACAAAAGAACCAGATCTAATCCTTTCAACTAACAGCACGCTCACCAGATTAATCCAGCTCATTTGGTAAAATGCAATCCCGTTCCAAGTCAGAGAAAACCTTTGTGTTAGTTGTGAGCACATGTTTTAAGAACTACTGTAGTTTCAAGGTTTCCAAACCCCACAGTTAGATAAACCAAAGATGTACCAAGAGGAGGTGAGTGCAAGGGTATCACTGCATGTTAACTTTGGGTGGGAATCCTCCATGACAAGGGCTTGCCCAGGCAAGAGCGATTCCTTCACAACACCTGGCAAGAGCATGACATATTACCCTTGAAGAATCTCTGGCTCTCCCCTAGGATTGAGCCCACCGAAGTTTCACTGCGTCCCTCCTCCTGCCAGGGGACCGACCGCAGCATCACACGTAAGACAGCTCTCTTTCTAAACTGGAACTCTATGCATGCAGGGATTTTGCTAATACCTCCAAGCCATAACGACTCATCTTACCCCTGTTGTCAACTCAGCTTTTATTACATAAATAGGAATTAGTGTCACACATCTAAACAATGTGAAACAGTGCTTCTTCAGCAACAGACACCCATACGACACTGCTAATATGCTAGACTTCTTGAAATAACTATGAATACAATTACCCTAAAGTGTGATCCTAAATGTGTACAACTTCTCTCCCCCATAGTTTTAGGAAAAGTTAGGAGGAATCAAGTATTAAGGCTCACCAGTCAAAGCTAAGAGCATAAACAAAATTAATATTTGCAATTATAAGTATAAGCAAGTGGTATAAAAAAGTCTACTTGGCAGTCTATCCTATTCAAATAAATTAAGTCTTATAATATTCCTCCAAGCTACGGACAGATCCAAGAATTAACAATTTATGGTCACATTTAATAATAAAAAGTCTTTCAAACTGATTTCTAACTGCTTAGGTCTGATACTTAAAGCAGAAGGGTGTAGAAATCCATCTCGAGTGGGGTGAACACACAGAGACAACTCCCTTTCCCACCTGTGACTTTCAGAGTGAAATTCATATAAAGTGATACGAGTAAAAGTAAAATCAAATGACCATCCAACTGAAAGAGAACAAAGAAAGAAAGAAAAAAACCCCCATACTAGAAAGCAGCTTGGGACTTCCAAGCACCAGTTAGTTCACTACGTACAATATTCTGGGGCATCACAGCATGAATAGGAGTAAGATCATCTGTCCAGCTTAAACAGAAATCGCTGAAAATCATTTTCAAGCAAACGCATGTGACTCATTTTGGCTAATGAAAACATACCCCTCAAACTGAAGAACTTAGGTAAATTACATTTCTCCTAATTCTGCCAAAAACATTAAAGAAAACGGATTTGCCAAAGATAAAAGCAAAGTAGGTGTGATAGATCATCCGTTAGCAATACCAGGATGGCTAATTCTTCCTGACAGTGAAATTACTTGGGCTACAACCCATTCTATTTTTTTTGTAAGTGTTTAGACGTAGCATATCCCACACAGTTTATTCCCAGACATCCTAGATTTGAGTACCAGTGAGTTTTTATGAAGATCAGGCCTTAACACTAATGTACTAGGAAGAGAAAGCATAAGGGCAACTGGAAATATTTTACCATACTGAAGAAAAAATTAAATCAAATAGAGGCTTTATAATCTGTACAAGTTACAGAGAGTGGTTTAAGACAGTGTGAACTAATACAATCAATTTGAAACAATAAGGAGAAAGAACAAGTCGCACGTTTTACGTAGAATCGCAAGTACAGAATTAATATTGCACTTTTCGCTCTGTTATACCAACTAGCGAACTACTGGGCTGGTTTGGGGTTTGCCTTTTTCATAAATGCATTTTTGGTGTGCAAGGTTGTACGGCATTCCCTAGCAAACAACTCTGATTTATTCATGTAAACATCAGAAATGCATTGGCAAACAAAGCCATATGGAAGAGAGAGAGAGAGATAATGGATTTTCTGTTTGCTTCAGAAACTTGACATCTGCGGGTAGCATCATCTAAGTTACGATCCAATAACTTTTCATATTTCGGTCATTTCCATTTATCCATCTGAACCTCGTTCAATCTGATGATGCAAAAAGCTCTGGGAGGGGGACAGCAGAGAAGGAGCGACGTTTTAGAAACTTAAACTAGGAATACACTTGAACGTTCTTCCCTTCCACATCATAAATTTAAAGACCAAGGAAACTCACATCTGTTCTAATTTAGCCTTAGAGCTTAAGAAGCAAAGAAAAAGTACGAGGGTTATTTATACCGCGTTTGTATTTGGGGAAGGATTTGCGGAGCCGGACCCAGTCGCCGGCCGCACCGATCTCCCAAGCGCCGCGAACTCCCCGCGGGGCCGGGCTCGGCGGTACTTACCCCCGCAGAGGAGGAGGAAGCCCGCCGTCCGCCCCGCGGAGGAGGGCATCTTCGCCCGCGCCACCACTCCCGCGGCCCCGCCTCGGCCGCCGGCGCCCCGGGCAGCGCCGGGCGGGCTGCGGGCCGGTCCCGGCGGGCTCTCAGTCGGGCCGGCCCATGGCCCGCGGCGGCGGCGGCGGCGGCGGGCCGCGACGGGACGCGCCGAGCCGGGCACGGACGGGACCGGACCGGACCGGACCGCCTCCTCGGGATGCCTCTCCGCCGGCTCCTCGCGTCGGTCCTCCGGGCTCCCGCCCCGCCGCCGGCCGGGCAGAAGCGCCCTCGTCCCCTCAGCGGTGCCGGCGCCTCTCGGGCTCTGCGGGGAGAAGCCGAAGTCGCGGGCGAAGCCCAGCCCCGCTCCGCTCCGCCGCGCCGCGCCTGCCGCCGAGCCCCCCGCGCTGCCCGGCCGGCGGCACCGCCCGGCTGGGGCCAGCCCCCGGCCCCTCCTCCGCGCCCGGACGAGGCCGCCGGTCCGCGCTACCGGGGCCGCCCCGCGCTGCCGCCCCGCCCCGCCCGCGCAGGGGAGCGGAGGGGGCGCGGCGGCGGCTCCGCCCCGAGCATCCCCGCGGGCGAGGTGCGGGGGGCCGGGGCGGCGCGGAGCGGCGGCGCGGGGCCGCCCCCCGCGGGGTCCCGCTGCGCCGGCCCGCGTCCCCCGGCCGCCGCGGGGAGGTGGCGGGGCGCGGGCGGCGGCTGGGGGGCGGGGGGAGGAAGGCAGGCGAGCCGCGCAAACACACCAGGTGCGAGACAAAGCAGGGACAGGCGCTGCGGCACCGGGGTGTATCCAAGTGGCCGCCTCCCCCCCCGCCCCGAACACATTAAACGTGCTGAATAATTAATCCTTGGCGGAGAAGCCAATTTTTGCTTGATGGTAGGAGGATGCAGTAAGAGATGAGCTCTACCTGGCAGGCAACCAAAGTAAGCCGGAACGCGAGCATCCCGCTTAGCGGCGAAACGCCACTTTTAAACCGCAAGCGGGAGAGGGGGGGAAGCAACCAAACCAAAACACGACCACCAAACCTTACCGAGCCAAACCAAAACTACGTTTAGGCAACGGGTCGGGCTCGCTGCGAAAAGCGGTCCGAAACAGCCGCCGCTAACAAACACCGCCCGGAGCGTTCGGTGCGCCGCGGCCGGACCTGCCTCCGCCCGGCAAACCCACCCCCGCCGCGGCCCCGGGCTGCGGCAGCCGGGCCGGACCCCGCCGGGAAGCCCCGCGACGGGACGGCCGGGCCGGGCCGGGCCCAGCCCCGCGCCGCCCGCCGCCACCGCGCCCGCGCAGGCTCCGCGCTGCCCAGCGCCCGGCAGCGGCCCCCGCCCGCCCCGAGGGGCCACATCGAGCTCTCGGGCTGAAGGAAAACCCTGCCCCTTTCCCTTCACCTCTCCTCCCAAGGTCATCTTCAGCCTGCCGGGGAAATATCGTCTCCCCCCTCCCTCCCCGAGGCTGACGGTGCCTCGGCACAGCCGCGCCGCTCTGGAGACCTCGACGTCAGGATCGAGACAGAGCAGCGGCTACAGCTCTCGTCTTTCTCAGCCTTCGCACTTTGAGACGCCCGAGCGGCAGCGAGGAGACACGCACACACACAGCAGAATGATGCTCAGTGCGATTTCCCCTAGCAAGAGCTGCTGTAGATTGCTTAAAGACGCATCAAAACGGGAAATTCTCTCTCTAGCCTGGGGAGGACTCTGCTTAAAATACGCAACACCGTGAGAGGCAAATATACAAGAAGTTACCCTATAGAACCGATAAAAAAAACCCTAGCCTGTGTTAACTTTTCTGTTAGATCTCCATCGAGCATTCCCACGGTCTTCATCAGGCTTGGGAAAACAATAAGCCAAGTGCAAGCACCTGAAGGGGAATAACGAATTTGAGATGAACGCTAGCGACCACCATAAATGGATTGCATTTGAAGCTGCCTGACAGATAGTATAAATTAAACTTTTGAATACTTCCTCACGTGCACAAGTGTTTGTGGGGCTTTCACAAATGCCTGAAAGGGGGAACTGAGAAGCATATTTGGGACGTCTCCATAAACCAAAGCAAAGGCTGTAGCAAAGAAAGCCACGTATAAAACATTAACATTAAATCAATGCTTTGCGGAGAAATGTCTTACGTTAAGCTGAGCTTTATCTTAAATCATATTTAAAAGCTCACACAGTATACAAATCAATATTGATGCCATCTAAAATACACCACTATCATCTGCACTGATAAATGCCAGTTTCCATCCAGGACAAAGTGACTTCTTGGAAGAATTTCAAGGACTTCCAATCTCTTCTGGCATCTCAGCAACTGAAGCCAAAGCTGTACTCTTCTGCCAACTTCAGGCTCTGCTCCAGCGCATTAAAACTGGTTTTAGATGCCATCGTGTTCGTCATACAAGCAGCAGAAGTAAGGTCACCAGAATAATTTTTTCATTTGATTTCCAGGCTTTTAAGTTAAGCAGATTTATACGTTTTTCAGAGGATCATAGCTTACGCACAGCACGCATGGGAAAAAGTTGCCAACTTGGATAAGAAAGGGACTAAATACTAGTGTCTTCGGTGTTGCAGCTACTGTGATCATCACTCTAATGTTAATATAGTCACCATCCTTCCTGGAGCTGTTCTCCTTTATGGTTCTCCAGTACAATGCAAGCCTTCAAAACAAGGAAAAGTGATGGTATATTGAGGAAACTTAGTTCATCCAGGAAACATAGCCTACCATACGGAAGACAAAAATAACTTAACTGCAGCATGTCATGAAACCCTGCAAAAGCCTATCAAAATGGAGGTATTTTGAATTTTCACTCAGAATTCAAACTTCAGGGGGAAAAACCCAAATCCTTCCTGCCCAGCCTTGCTTCCACACCCCTAAAGATGCCCAACGCAGACTGTGAAGCATCTGCCCTTGAGTTTACTAGAGGAATACAAGCCTACAACCACCATCTCCTTCCAACAGCTAACTTCTGCTCGAATGTGCATAAAATAGACGTTCATGTCATTCGCTTGGTTTCTTTGTCTGCAGGCCTTTTGAAAATTGAATGAAAATCAGTGCTAGTAAATGGGGAATAAAAAGCTCGGTGTCCTTGACATTCCAGACAAGCTCAAGCTTTATAGTGACATCTCCCATCACTCTCCTAGAAAAAATACTTTGTAAACAAATCGACACTTTCTTGCAGGCTGGTGCAATTGTGAAACTATGGCTCATACTCTTTTTTTTTTTTTTTTTTCCTCCTTTGAGTCATTCATTTGGCACCGCAGACTAAGCTATTAAATTATTGTATTTTTTTTCTTTTATAAAGGCACCCTGAGATGTCTTGATATGATAATGCTTCCTGAAACTGATGCTAATTGATAACTGTTTCTTGGTTTCATCAGAAGTCTTAGGTCATGCTCATTTAGCATCAGAGCAGGACATTTGAGGACTGTTCCACCTTTCCGTGTTTTCCTAATATTCACGCACAAACACCAAAATATTTTCATAGATGAAACTCCTCCTAGAACATTGTGTTTGAAATCCAGTTCTTGATCAGTTCAGCACTTACTTAAACACTTTTTTTCCCATGCTATGATGTTGGTTATTGTAGTCTCAGAGTCTGAAGTGCTATTGTTGATCATGTTAGGAAAAAATTATTTTAGAATTATAAAAATTGCTTATTAACACTTAACACTACTTTGTCATTTTCAGGATCAAAATTTGATCTGTCCTTTTACCATTAGATCTAGCTCAGGAAGAATATCTGTTCAGTGCCATCCTAGTTGTAACTGTATGAAAGATTTGATGGTTTGATCAAAAAGAATTTATCTGCATGGCATACTTAATTCAAGTTGTTATATACATGTTTTTCCACGTAGAGCTCACATTTAAATGGTGCGATATCCACACCATCTATTTAATTTTTGTCCATCTGAGATCACCAGAAGAGCATGTGTTTTCCTGGAGTACTCATCCAAAAGTGCTATGAACTGGTCAGAAACATCTGTTACCATGAGAAAGCAGCAAACCTGTGGTGAGGAATGTCTCCACTGCAGCATCTAGAGAAGGGAACCAAGAATATATTTCTTTCAAGTCAGGAGGAAATAAATCATTCTTGGGGAGAAAGAATGCCACTAACTGTCCTGATCATAAGAAGTTTAAGCAAGGGCTCGGCATTGTCCAACACACAGATTTCATAGCAAAACCGGGATTCTCATGAAAACAGCAACAAGGGACTTGCATCAGTGAAAATGCTGTGTGAGGGAAAGCAGAGCAGCAGATTGTGAGCCTGGGCTAGACCAGGAAGAACCAAAATCCTTTGTCAACTTGACAAAGCTATCTCTCCCGTGAGCTGGCTGCCACAGCGACTGCCCTCATCAGACCCCACTGCTGCTTCTTGGCAATAAGACTGTAAGTTCCTCCAACAAAGGGTAGTTCGTGTCACTGTAAATATCATACAGAGCTGTTGAAAATACATAAATCCAGAACAATGCCTGATTTCTGGCCATCGGATTGTTTCACCAAAAGCATAAACTTAACTATCAAAACCACCATGAAATCATAAATCATAGCCATCTGTTTTCTTGGGCAAAACAGACCTCAGTGCCTGATGCCATCAGAAGTCAGTAATAAAATAGTTCTCAAACCACTGATTTATCCAAAATTATCACCTGCTTGACATTATTGCTGCAGGTTTATGTGAAGCACAGGATGACTATGCTAGAACATTTCCATGCAAAGAGGAAACAAGTTCTCCCAATACTTGCGAACAATGGGTGGTTCTTGTTTCATTTCCACTGAGAATCTCACGTTGTCTTCCACCTGTCCGGTTACTTTAGCCCTGAAAACCAACAACTATAGCTTAGTTTTCATGTCATTGTTCTAAGGGTAGTCCTGGGAGTGCCACAAATGCTACCTCTTCTATCAGTCGAAAGGCATATGGGGTGTGTGTTCGCCATGATGCACACACTGACACTCAACTGTTGTACTTCCAGTAACATGCGTTTCAAAACTCAGAGTCAAATCCAGATCTGCATTTTGTATACTATTGTGGACCAGCAGGACGACAGGAGTGTGATTAAAACAGGATGTAAACCTCTCGCTGCCATGACGCGCGCTGCCCCATGCGAGAGAGCCCGCAATGTCTCAAGGCTGCTGTGCACATTGCAGGGCATCTGGCAGAGCTGCGCCAGCGGCGGACTTTCCTTCACCGCAGGAATATCCCCCAGCTAGTATCAGGGACAGCAACAGGGCTGATGACTCACGATTATCTCATTTGCACAGACAATCCTTATTGCCTGGAACCATACTATAACATAATCCCAACAGTTGTAACCCACAGGCACCTTGGCGTTGAGGCTCAACATTTATTCCATTACTCAAGAGGCATTAATTTCCCTGAGGTATTAACAAACATTAGTATGATAAATCTCTCCACATCAGTATGAGCAGTAAAGTTATTCTGAACTTTGAAGACCGGATTTTTCTAGCTTTTAAACAAACATTTTGACTCTGCCTGGAAACACTATGAACACGCACAAGCACATTCACACATCTCCCATCAGAATTTGAATGGTAGGGGGTAGATATTTTTCCAGAAGTTACAGTACAACTAGTTAGAGAAATATATTGAAACTGGCAGCTGATAAATTAAAAACAGCTAACAAAATATAAAACATCCTTTGTTGACTCTTCTCCAGGTCCGTTTCCAGTAGATAATGTGCTACTATGATCATAACGATAAAAAGGTTATTTTCATCCTTGTTTCTTAAAATTTGGTGTCAAATATAATAGCCCACCTGAGAGATGTGAAAGCTCAATTCCCTACTTATTCATAAAGAACTTACAACCCGGGTTACGGCCAAGGCAAGCTTCCTGCTCACTGCCCGGGCTAAAGTACCCCTACAGCGACCTGGGGAAGGTGAGCGCGTTAGAGAATGATTCTGTTCAACATACAGTCAGATCTACCCACCATGTTTTGCAACTCACCAAAACCATTTCTGAAGTATGTAGATGACCCTAAAAAATACTCCATTACCAACTCTAATAAAAATCGTAACAGTGAGATAAAGCTGGGATACTTTCTAAATACCCAGTAAGTATTTGTGAACCTCAGCTTTCATTTTATTTATTCCTTAAATAGTACTCCTGGCTGCAGAGAACTTGAAAGCTTGATGACAGCATACCCTAGAGGTTTCAAACCTGAAGAGCAAATCTAAGGAGCTTCAGATATGCTAATTTAAAAAAATAAATAACAATGTAGAGAAGCTAACTCAAAATATAAAAATGCTCGCGGTTCAATATGAAATGTAATTAAATTGGACTAACAAAACTGTACCTTTCTTGAGCAGTATCAAATCTGAGTTGCTTTAAGTTCACTAACGAAGCTCTGAAATGTTTTTAGCTTTCCCTTTGCCACATTGCTACTGGGAAGAGGCCTCACTCTCCTTGCACAGACATCTCTGTGTGGGGGAGCTAAGAGAGAGTTTCCAGCCAGGCTACTCTTCCTGCAACCCACAGTGAGGTTCGGTACATGCCATAGTAGTGCTGCTGGCAACATCATCCACAATCACAGGTGGGGTTCTGCCAGAGTCAGCAGTCTTCAGTTCTAATGGGATACCATGGTGGGAACCAAGTGGTTGGAAAGGCATGGTAGCTGCTGACTCACCACCTTACAGAGTTCCCATACAGATCAAACAAAATCCACGGCAGAACTTCTACAGAGCCTGGGGCCAAGGGCGCTAGGCATGATCTCAAATCTTTGTCTTCCACAAAAGAAGCCACCAGCAGCAGAAGTGGTAGAGCCTGCTACTCCTATGTATGATCTAGTACTAGAAGAAAAAATAAAAATGAAAAAAAAGGTAGATCTTCTATGTCTTATTTGTAACACAACAGCATTATGGTAAAAGCAGGTAAGGTCCTCGGTTGTTGTAAACTTTCACAGCTTCAGAATAGAGCTACGATAACTTATATTACTGGGGGGATTTGCCCCAATACCATAAGGAGAAACAGTAATCTGATAGTTTTCAATCTCCTAAATCATCGGGTCAAATTCTGCCAGGGAAAAGCCAACAAAATCATGAGCATTATTCAGTTATGAACATAAGCATGAAGGCACACTACAGTTAATGAAGAACAGATCACATTCAATGGAATAACAATTAATTTTGTCACTATAGGAATTAGTATAAAAATATCAGATTCAGGACTTACAAGGGACTTCACCTCTAAGTTAACCTGTATTGGGTTAAATGATCTACATAATCTGATTTACTTTCAGCACCATATGTTACTAAATTGTAATTATTAGAAACCACAAAATATGATCCTAGGCTATTTCAAGAGATCTGGATTCATACTAAAATGTATCTTTAAATATATGGTATCATGGTCATAAAAGAAAGCACTCAGATAGTCAGGTCACACATCTCCCTTCTCGCCATGGTTTATAGAGGCACGTTTGCCCCTGCATTCTATCGACCTAACAGGATGTGTTTTTCTATTACACATGCACACAGTCTCTACATTTAAAGAACATTACACTAAAAATGAAATCAAGAGCTTGCTTGTGAGGAAATGTGAGAAGGGAGATTGCCCCATACATTTTTTATTTGCTCATTAATATGCCTTCTAAGTCTCATTCAGGTACAGCTAGAAGTCAGTGTCAGAACTAGTGCTGGAACTGGTAAATTCCTGGGGTCCAACCCAAACATTTAACCTCCAAATAACATACCCAAGACTAACAGAGGACTCTGCTTTGTTCTTCCTGTGCACTGAGTAAGGCTAGAGTCCTGTAAATGCAAGAATATCCAATTAAATATACTCTAACAAATACTCTGCACAAAGAGGGTGAACTCAGATTGAAAAGTTAAACTTGGTTCCTATTTTGAGTGCTTAATGCTATAACACTGTCCTCGAGTGTAAGCTTTTCCAGTATGTCATTTCTTAAAATCTTTTTTTTAAATCAAAATTTCACATGGAACCACACTGAGTGCTGCATAAGTTACCACAAGAGTTTAAATGGCTGAAAACAACCATTTCAAAGGAGAACAGCAGTCTCTTGGACCAGTTACTGCAGGTATACATGATATATTATAAATACACAAGATGCAAAGCATATTAGTATAACCTGGGGGGTTTTTTATAACAAACCCCAAAACACCAACCACCACCACCGTAAAACGAACAAAAAAGTCCCGTGATTCATGTCTGCCCCTTAACTTTGGAATTTGATCATAATTTGAGCTTAAAAAGGACTATAAAGTTCTCAAAATCATCAAGACCAATAAAAGGAGAAACGGATACTAAGTCATGGCCAGCCCAGTAGAGATTCACCCCAAGACAAGAGGTCCCTGACCCTCCAACATCCTTCATGGCCTTAAGGCTCTGTAGAGCCGAGAACACATTACAGACAAATGGATCACTCTGGGATTTTAGCAGAAAGTCTTCAGAAAGTGCTGGGTGTGCAAGTTCCTTTAGTTAGAGGCTTAACGCACAGGCAGATGTGGGTTGATTTTCAAGGACATGGGAAAAACCCAGTCCTCTCTTCCCTTAGGTCCCTGTTCAAAATGCCAGGTCATGGCAGGTTTTCAAAGTATATACTGAAAGAGCATTTCCTAGCATTTCTTTTAGAAAAGACACACTTACCTATACAAAAGTGCAAAATACTGTATAAGTTGTATTTTGGGGAAAGGAGATAAGAGTCTCTGTTGCAGTTACCCATTATCTACCACAACAAGGCTCTTGACTGCCGTTTCTCTAGTACAAACAGCAACAACAGCATGAGGTAACTTTAAACTAGACTCTGCCTGTAACACACATATTATAAAAATATTATTAAAAAAGTATTTTTTGTCTTGGTGTTGCAAATCAAATCACTGAGGACAGTTTCATATTTATTCTTCCTGTTTTCAGGTAGATGAAAATATTTCTGTTGTAGTGAAATTACCCCCACCTTTACGCACATGCACAGAAATAATATAAGCCCTCAGAAGTTCATTCTACTATTCCTTTGTGTCTTGACTTCCATGAACTTGAAGAGTAGGAATCAGAGCCCAGGGGAGAAAGACAAGAGGAACTTTAAACACCTAAAGCAGATAACCAAAAGTAGGTTACCATCATATTTTTAATTTATGCATATTACAAGATGAGATGACAGTCATATATATGTCTCCTATTATCAATGGCTAGGCTGTTTCTCTTTTAAGTTAGCACAGTCAGTTCAGCTACTTAAAGTCTATTTCTCTTTGGGCTGTGAAGCCTGTGTTTTAGCTCAGAGAAATTTGTCTTGCTTGGAATTTCTCTGAAGCAGCATATATCAAGGAAATAGTTTCTTGTTTCTAACTCACAACTACACAGTAACTCAGAGCAATTCAACACAGCTGTTTCAGTTTTGTTAGCAGGTACAACAACATTTAACTAAAACTAAGAGCTCAGCGAATACAAGCAAGGCCACACAGATGGTGTTTCATGAGGGGCAATAGTTATGGAGCAGGTACACTGCTCATTAAGTGGAAGAGAACATTTTGGAACATTGACTATTGTCCCTTAGGCTCTAACAAACAAAATTAATGAGATATGATTTGAAATTATCTTTTTTCCATTACACTTACTACACTGGAATATTACTCAGTTAACACCTGGGAGAAACTGGTTTGACCAATCCAGGTAAACAGAAATCAGGCAAATCAATGCTCTATCAACTTGCAATCAACATTTTACAGCTCCAATATTTCTAAGTTAAACCAGACCTTTTCAGCCCCCCTGTAATACATCTCATGTAAACTAGGCACAGCTGGTCTCTCCACCAATAAATCAGCTGTTGAAGGAGAAAAAAAATATGTACAACTAAGGCACAGACAGGACAAAAGATTGTGATTGAAAGAGGAACCGTGCAGTGAACCTAAGAAGTCAATTTAGAGAGTCTTGACATGTTTCATCAACATGTACTGAGGAAGTGCTCCCATGGGGAAGGTGGTTTTGTCTTAATTTTTTTATGTTGGTTCCTCAGTGAATGCTTTGCATAAGGCATCTCTGAATGAAAGGAATATCTGGTTTATAAAAAAAGCTGCAATCCCTTGAAATACTGATGATGGAGACTGTAAGAAATAAAATCCTAGAGCAGAGAGTTGTAGGGATGTTAACGTACACGATGTTGACTTCTGCAGCCAGGGAATGTCACACTGGCAGGCTGGTTCTCCTGAAGGCGCCTCAAGTTGCGGTGGGGCCAAGGAAGCAGCCTGAACTGATAAGGACTCCCTGTATAATCCAGTTTGACTCCCTATATAATAGTAACTATTTGTATATTATTTTGGAGGGAATTTTAATTGCACTCTGCTGACCACAATCCCAACTCTATCAGGAAAATATTGCAGAGGTGTTGTACTTGCTTTTTTCAAGGGGTGCTGTATGTCTACATGGAAGAGATACTTAATGTCAAACCAAATTTAAAAAGAATTATATATTGATGGCACACGAAAAAAACTAGCTCTCTGAAACAAAGCATATCTTTCTGTGCCACTGGCCAGAAAACACAGAAAAGCACTAGCTCAGTGGACCTGAGACTGGCTTGATAGAGTCTTCTAAGAAGCTAGATGGGACAGTGCCTTTGGTGAATCTACTTTTGTTATTTTGCACACCCAACACAATATTCTTAATGAGATTTGACAGAAAAGAGGACATGAATTAAGCAGTTTGCACTGCGGTACAACATTAGACATTAAGCTGACAGTCTTCAATACTCAGCATCTAAGAGGCTAGTAGGAAACCGTGTCAGAATAATAAGACATTCACAAGAAAGGGCCATAGATTAAGACTCTTTAACCTTGTTAACTACACTAAGGTAACACTGGTGGTCACCTGCTAACATTTTGTTCAGCAGAATACTGAAAACAAGAACGCCTGCTCTGTCACAGCTGGTTTCCAAGTCACTGGGGACTTGAAGAAGTTTAAATAGACAGAAAATGACAAGAGGCTCTAGCCCAAACCAATTGGAACCACACTGTTAGAGCATGAAGTTCATAATATTCAGTGCTGATGAGTTCCTGTTTAATAGCTTCTGAGCTATTAAACAAAAACCCCAAGCCACAACCCCAAAAACATCTTAAATGACCTACTGCCTTCAACATCTTCCACCTTGGATTTCAAGGCTTTAACATCACCTAACAGTCTCTCACAGATCCTGAATTCGTTGGTGTTAGCTTAGGAGTCTTGCTCTAGAATGTAAACCAAACTATTTTCTGGACTTTTCAAAGTTATTTTGTTCTGCGTGTTCTTTGTGAATCCAGTCCAGACTTTCTAAAGACGTCCTGAAATGTCCTTATACTTGGGTCAGCAACGTGTCTATCCCTTTAAACTTCCTGTGATTACCCATGAGATAGAATGCCTAGGAAAACTTTTCCTTCCAGGAAATGCTTGAAATAAGACTGAAAAGAAGTTTCTATTGATTATTGCCATAAGAAACCTGCAGTGACTTCATAAAGATGATTCAGAGCTTAGCTTAGGCAGGGTGACTCAGTGTCACTACAAAATCCTGCATGAACAGGAATCCAAAATACTTCCACTGTGTGATCACACTAAAAATTTGTCCTCTGAACTTTTCTTTTTCGTACTTCCAGATTCCTCCATGAACTTTGAGGTACTCTTTCTACTTGTGTACAGCTTATTGTACTTCTCTATATAATTCCTCTCTCCGCTATACGAGTCTTCTGCTAACAATGGTTCAAGTACTTCCCTGAAGACCATATACTATGGACACGAGGCCACTAAGGCTAACATGAAGCACAGTGAAGGGACCTGAACTAAGGATGTGCATCACTGCATAATGGAGCGGTGAATACCATCCAGCAGGACGCGCTCAGGCAGGACAAGCTCAGTCCTTGTCAATACCCTGTCCAACAGTCACCTTCCCAGCACCAATGTTGAGTAAAATGTCAGGAATAACTTAAGGCTTCTAACCTGTATAGGGCCCGCCAGGATCAGCTTCCTGGTGAAGTTAGAGTCCCAGGTCCAAGTCATCTCCTAGACTTTGGTACTGGGTAGCTGCAGCCCAGCTGCAAGTCACAGAGCAATGACAAAGTGGCCCAGAGCCTGCTGACAGAGCCTGCAAGAGCGGCCTTGTTGCTCCAAGCTACTCAGCAAGCCTAGGAAAGCGGTTTTGCTGCCACTGCTGACCAGTACAAATTGGCAAGCAGCTCACATATGGCTCACATCAGACTACAATCTACATCGTCAGCATCTAAAGCTAGCCCCAGCTGTTAGAGCCTGCAGCGTTTGGGACAGGAGTCACGATGGAGTTTAAAGGCAGGAGTCAGGAAATTTCTTTCCCAAACAGGACATTTCACCTGTTCAAATGTTTATCCCCCTAGCACAGCGCAGAGACCTTGACTCCACAGCTAGGAGTATAAGGGCTGCACTGGCTCCAGTGAATAATCCCAGCAAGTTTGTCGCCAGCCAGTTGAGACTCAGAGCCTGGCTGAGGCAGCTGCGCTGCATCTCCACTGGGTGAGTGGACATGCTCTGAAATACAGGATCTGGCAGGGACGGTTTTCCCTTTTGCGCATCATCTGCTTCACTGCTCTTGCATAAGGGTGATCTAAAGCTTAAAGAATACTTGTAGCTGAAAATATTACACACACAAAGTAATTACAGTAATACTCTTCCTTTGCAGAAAGCAGATCGTTCATTAGCTACCCAAAATAGCTGAATGGCTCTAGAAACTACAGCTAACAATAGGCATTTAAACCACCAGGCAGCAAAGGAAACAGCTACTGTGCCTTAGCAGGGGTGGAGTATTTCTCACTTACATAGTTGCTGTGGCAAAAACATTACTACTACTTCCTATCTAGCTGACAGAAAAAGAGCTCACTACAAGTATTAGAACAACATATTTTGCTTTTATTGCTACTATGCGAAAAAGCTTATAATTTATCTTTCTGTAATATAAATACAATATTGTTTGTAGAAATAACTCACATGCCCATTGCTTTTAGAATTGCAAGAACATTAACCACATGCTGTGTGTTCTCAGATTTGTATTTCCCATCTTGAAAGGGATTCAGTGAAAAACACATTTATTATTAGAGACCACAAAGGCGGACTGTGATAAGAAGTGAGTTGCCCAGACTCAGTAGCATAGCTGGGAACATAGCTCAGAGTCAATATCTACAGACCTGTTCAGTGGACCACAGTATTTGGTGGGCAGGAGGAGACAAAGGAAAATTTCACCTGACCGCTGGAAGTTGGCGGGGAGCCCGAGGTAAGCTTTGCTGTGTACATTGCTCATTCCCTGGGACTTCCAGTCCTCACAGAGGACCCACTATTTGACATCATTGAAAATCAGTTACTAGGCTGCTTCGTCTTGAGCCAGTTTGATGTTTTCTCCTTAGGCCTCCATCCCTTGAAGATTATAATGATGTAATTCATTTTGATCCTGCAGGGGTTAGTCAGATTGCTAGGCTTGTGGATGAACTGATGATAGTCTTTGGAGGGCTTCAGCCACATTACTGTATTAATGTTCTGGGTCACTAGTCTAATAAAACACATGTCTCAAGACAGAAACAAGTAAGCAAGAACACTTTCTCAATCAAGAGAAACAGCCAACATGGTCAGTGACAGACACTAGAACATTAAATGAAAAGGTATTCAATGCTAGAACAGTATAAGCCACTGAGGGGAAGAAAAATGAAATTGAATCCTGGTCCATATGCCAAGAGAAATTGCTTTGCTTATCGGATTTACTTAGACTCTGTTTTATTCAAGGCTCACACTTTAAAGCCTAGCATCTAAAAGTGCTACAACCCTACATGTAGTACAGCTTAGGCCATTCCCCCGGAAGACTTAGTTTAACAGCTTACTTTCTAAGTACACATTTAGATTGCTAATATTAATGGCAGCTTAACTGCTCCATGCAAGATGGGTTGTTGCTCTTTCAGTATTTCCAGGCAGTCTGCAAACTCGTTTCTGGGATATACATAATATATTTGCCACTCCATAGATACTACCACAAGGTATAATGACATACATGCGTGGGGAATCAGGATCTTGTGAGCCAAGTCAATGTCATCACTTGTTTACTGTGATGGGTCCTGCTAGTTGCAGCACAGCCTGCCTCAGATCTATAATGAGCAAATTCACATGCACATAACTACCCACGATAACACAGTTTGCCCATTCAAAGCGGAGAGAACGTTCGTGTGTGTATATATATAACTGTGTTTGAGTTGAAGTGCTAAGAAAACTGTAAATAAGCTTTAGGTTTATTATTTAGTAAATATAAGAGTATCTACAGATGATGATGTAATCGGTATTATTACAGAACATGGGGTTTAATGTTATTACACTTCTCCTATCTCTTTCATCATTACAAAAAAGTTGATTTGTGGCAAATGGCAGTAGATTTCAAAAAAATATGTGTGGATCCTCACAACTATCACAGAGCCGCTAAATAATTTTTATCAGACTAACACTGATCAGTAGTACCTTTAATATCTTTATTCCTGACAGATGCCAGTATTCCTTCCCCTCTGTACCCTTTTACTCCTTCACTCCCTCAGAAATGGTAAAAACCTTCTGCATTTTGATAAGAAAATATTTAGTTCACCTCATAATAAAGCAAGTGTTAGCCAGATTTAATTAATCAGTGAGGATTTTTATTAGTCAATCATGTAACTAATTAAAAATATTGATTGATAACAGACAACACTGCAACAAAGTTATCTTACCCCTAACCCAGCAAAATGATCTGCCTGCTGCACATATAGATAGTATGGGATGACCTGCTTACAGATAAGTCTGCAATTGCTGACCAATCTATTTTTTACTTAGTAGTAGTATTTCCCCAGCTCAGCAGTTCTGACAGATCACAGCTTTGAGTCCGAGACATTTGTGAACCATCTCTTTGTTAGTCACAAATAGCGAAGTGCACATTGATAAATCACACCCTTTGTCTCTTTCTTTTCCCTCCCCCACACAGTTGCTGCTTTTTCCTGTCAAACCAATCCAGGCTGAACACTCCTGAATCATCTCTATTAACCTGTAAGAAATTCTGAAGAACAGATCCTATGTAATAGAAAATGACCTCAAATAATTAACATTTTTGAAGTGGTTTTTATCTGAATTTTGTCCAAGGTACATAAATCATCATTCATCTTTCCTCTTCCTGGCAGTGCACTTAGACATAGCAAGTCTTAAAATGATGACATCACCATCCCATGATCCTTCATTATAAGTAATTAAAGCAGTAATAAGGCTCTTCTCATGCACAAGTCATCAAGCAGACTCAGTCATATGAAATCTCAGGCATAGTGCACCTGAGGTCAATCAAGAGAGCACAGGACTCAATGTTTTTGGTGAACTGCTGGTACTTTTGTGTGAATTTATTGCTGCTGAGGGGGTAGTGCATGTTAACATGCAGGGAGACTAAATTCTGCTATTAATCCATGAGAAAGGCACTGCAGAGGTAGCATTAGGTTTCCTATCCACGTACAGCATCAAGGCCTTGACAAGGAAGGAAGGAAGGATTTAGTTTAGTCTGTGCCTCTTCAGATTTTGGCCTTTCTCATAAACACACTGGCAAAGTTATCAACAGTAATGTCTGGATAATACGTTCAGTGACAGGGACAGTACCCAACAGGAACTCTGTTAGACACTCAAACACCTTTCTGCAAAGACTAATCATGATGAAAACTTTCTTATACTGCTCAACAAGCTTTGGTCTAAAATCAGCAAGCTAGATCAGCTACCCAATAGCAGAATACTCATCTAACAATGTAGCCATTACAGGTTTCTAATCTGTTATTGCATAAATTATTATTTTTATGAATGATTATTATTTTTACTCATTACAAAGTTTCAAAATACGCACTACTATTTTCTACATAGCAAACCATAAAGCATTTGTCTTCCATAGGCAATTACAACACAATGCATCACATTATATTTTAATTCACATCCCACTTGGTGATCTCATCTATGTATTTCTCTTTAATAGCAACTCCAAAATATGGTCTGGTTTGGGGGACTCCTTGTAAAGCCCCATTTCAGCCTTAGTTGCTTCCATATATACAACAGTTTATAGTCCCACTGCCATAGCTGTATTCATACTACAGACTGTTCTGTGTGCCTCTTTTTACAGTCCCATTCTGGATTCCACTGTCCTGGCATCATTAACACTATTTATGCTACTGAGCTTAGTTAGGTGGCTATCATGGTTAGAGCAAAAATTTCTTGCAAGTAGACCAACCTGCATTGACATTTGCAATAAGCATGATAGATATGCAAGAAATAAAAGGCATCTAGGACAGGAGAAGAATATTGTCAAACAACTGTTCTTTATCCATTGTTTTGCTTGTGATAAACAAATTCTGGATTACAATTAAATATTTTTATTGCTTCTGCAATCTACTGGATTAAATGATGCTCAGTATCCAAGAAATCTTGGAGGACTGGCTATTCATAACCTGATCATCTAGAATAACACTTTGATTTCTTTGGCTGTGGTGATTCAAACTACCTGTACACCTGCCCCACACCTACTTTTATTTTTCAAGCCTATCTCCTGCCTCCACCCATCCTGAATCCACACGATGGCACTACACCACACCTGTCTCAAAAAATGCCCAAACACCAGAGCTTAGAGCTCAGCATAGAAAAGAGGAGAAGCCTTGCCAAAACTAAATGTCAGTTAGAATTTACCTTGCGTCACTAAGTATAAATCTTCATTTTAACCTTCTCTCCAGCTGGGCAATGCAAATAGTGGCAAATCTGAGAGTACAGGGAGGATGCAGAGGCTATGGTCATGGTTCTGCAGTATTCTCAAACTTCGTCAAGGTCTACGACACGCGTTTAGGAAAATCTGTTCCATTTCATCTGGAAACAATGAAAAGAAACAATACAACAACAACAAAAAAAGCAGAAACCATTCCATATGGTGAAAAATTATGAGGTGCATACTGACTTTCTCATCAGTCTTTTTAGACAGGTAATGCATGATTCCTTCCACACTCCTTCTTCTACAAAGGTTACACAGTCTATCCCCTGTTCCGGAGAAAGATCAGACATGACTGTCATTCCTGACTAATATTTGTCTAATATTTCTTTAAAAAATGGAAATTCCAGAGCCTGGCTAGGCTTTCTGTTCTAATGCTTTATATCCTCAATATTAGAGGATAGAAAATGTTTTTCCCTATGTAAATTTTCCTCACTGCAGTTTAATCTATTTTGCTTTACCAACTATATTCCCATCTATCTGCAGTAGACAAAAAGTACAGTTTTCCTGTCTGTGTATCTACATTCCACTGATTAGGAGATCTGTCATTATTTTGACCTTATTCTGCAGATAAACAAACCAGAGAAAAATTTAATACAGTATTTTAAGAGTAGAGGGAGAAGTGCTATGAGAAGAGCAAGCGAGCAAACCAACTTGTCAGCCAGTTTTCATATTTAAAAAAAAAACACAAAAAACAACACACGCAAAACCTCCCAACACCCTCCCAGAAATTATCATAGGAATACTACTACCTGGAGAGATAATAGGTTATATCTAATTTAGGATTCAAGACACAATAATGGGATCTTTTAAGAGCAGGTATTATTAGTCACCCTTCAGTCTCATCATCCTGTATTCAGAAAAATATTTTTCCATAGATAGTTGTATTTCACCACTACCTGCAAGAAAAGGTTGGCTAAGGAGCATTTTATATTTCTGACCAACAAGATACACGATTGGCTTTTTGCCTTGATACAAAAAATATCTTTTCTTTCCTCCTATCATTATCATCTCTTAATTAATCCAATACAAAGGGTTGCTTAATTAGTTAATTCTTCCATTTATTTAATCTGTTTACCAAGCAACATTTTTCATCAAAAAAATTTGGACGGCAGGCCTTAAATTGTGATTGTGTCTATAAGATTAATGTGTAATGCATATTCCAGTATGTACTGAAGCTTGTAGATAATATTTAGAAAATACATATTTCCTAATTATAACTCTAATCCATTTCCTCTCTATGTGAAGAACATTAATAAAAAAAGGGTTTATATTTCTTTGTTTGAATGAACATTCAGTTACAATTCTGGTTTATTTGTTCAGACTGCTGACATTTCCATGGTCTTTTATTAAAGACCTGATTAACCTGCAGAAAGAGCACAATGTTTGTACAAAGCTTATGTTCTCTAAGCCTACTTCACACCCACATATTGCCTTCTGCTAGGGGAGCACTGGTAATGTCAGCATCCCCTATCATATGACAACACCTTCGGAGGACTGACCCCTCTGTCAATACAGCATGATTTGTAACGCCAGGAACCAGAGCAGGAGTAACATCAGAGTGTTACCCGAGCCTTTGGTCAGCCGTAGCGCTGCTACCAGGCTCTGGGCGTGCAAGAAATAACTGACCACACAGCTCTGCTGACACCTTTATCCACATTGCTGTCCACAGCACCAGCATCCAGTTGCCGTAATAATCAACTTTCTCACAGTAGGTTTGCTATTTCTAGACAAAAGTGTGGGCTTAAAATAACTGAAGCCCTCTGCATGTGACTCTCAGATGTGCTGAGGATAGTATTCTTGCTGAGCTAATCACTCTTTCCGCGGTTTAGGAGTCTTTGAAAGTCAAAGCACTATCTGCATGGACATGGGAAAATGAATACAGCTCAGAAAATTTACCTATGTGCATTTTCAAGTAAGCTGTTGCAAAGATCTTGCATCAAATTAAAAAAAAAACAAACAACAAACAAACAAACTCCAGCGGTGTCTAAGATGTTTAATGAAACCAAATTCTTTACAGCCTCAGTATCCATTTTCCTGATACCTGACAGCTCAGGTTATGACACTCATAAACAACCAACAGATCAGCAATTTCTCTTTTATCTAAGCCAAGTGATAAACAGTTATAGATTCTAAATTCTGTGTGAATTTATTAACATTACACAGTACTATGAGGTCCGCACTTCAGATGCAAAATTGGTAACAGGTTATAAAATCCAAGATATGACTCTACCAAAGTCATCATCAACTAATTTAAGATATGACATAGTGACACTAAAGGGAAATAGAGTAATTGTGAGGAGATGCTACAGGTAGAAAGGATCCAGAGTTATGTAATTACTAAGTCAAGGACAATTGGAAACCTGAACTGATTAAGCTTTCTCTGAACAACATCTTTTCAATTTATTGATCTATTTTGCACAGGCTAAACAACCACAAATATCTCATAATTTTAAAAAATTATCACAGTCAGGAATTTCATTTTTCTGGTCTGGCTGCATGCTGTTTGCCTTTCACTTGTGTATGATGTTTATATTATTTCCCAACTTTGTATTTTCTAGAAAAATGAAGCTGACTACATACTCAACCCCAAAGAAAAATTTGCAGATGTAAAAATATATATGTATAGGGTTTATGTTTCTCTCTGTGCATCTTCTCTCAGTGCTTCCTTGTACACCCACAAGATTTAATATTCAGTAACTGAGCCAGGTATTCAAGGAAGGCATGGAATTGCATACCTTGTGTGAGTCTTTTCTGTGTTAAGAATCTCTGCTGAATGTGATATTGTTTGTAGAGAAAAATCTCTATGAAAATCTCTGTGAAAATCTCTCTTATGCGATGGGAATATAAACATGAACTTCTGCTTGTATATCCACGCCTACCCTTTAAGGTACACTGCAAATTCATGCTTCAGTAAACTCTGTCTCTTTTTTTGATTCAGATAAATTGACGTTATGCCCCTACTCTTGCCAGATAGCTACAGGTTCCACTAAAGGGCCTGCCAAATCTGTGCAGCAAAGGCTCCACGTGACAGAAATTTGAGACTTGGAGGGGGAGAAGAGATTTTCATGCATTTTCTGTCTCTCTGTACATTTCCTCTTTAAACTCCGGTTATTCCCTTTTATTTCCTCTGTGACTGTTAGCACCTCAGCTCAGCCTGCTTCCTGAGTGTTAGCAGTCCCAGGAGGCAGGAGACAGCATTTTCCAACCAGCAAGGTACATGTTGACAATCCGAATCTTCACAGTGTTCTGAGCGTGAAGATTATACACACTGAAAATAGCAGGGTAGAAGGGGAAGGTTTGTCTTTCAGGATCAGCAGGATAGCAACCTATGTTACCACGCAATTGTTTACAGACTAGTGAGAGCTGGAGTAGTTGGGGGCCAAATTTTTAAAGGTATTGTAAAAGTGTTCAACTTCCAATGAATACATACACCTAAAGACATTTGAAAAGCTGGATCCTAGATCTTTAAGAGTATACAATACCAAAGAAAAGTAGTGGAAATTACATACCATTTTTTTAAAGCATGACCCTTGAAAACGCTAGATGTAAGATGTACCAGATATTAAACCAGAGCTAAACTTGATCTTAGCCAAAAGGGCACTTGCCTGTATTCAGTTTGGAGTAACATCTATATCTGATCAGCACTCATAGCCCATCCAATGACCTTTTTAAAATTCATTTTTAACATTTGGTTTTATATAAGCGGGAGAAAACTTCAGCCCAGATGCTGCCTTTAAAGGAATGCATTTGTACTATAGAAGGGAGGAAGATGGGAGGAAGAACCTCATGAGGCCATAGCTGTTATTCAAAACAAAATAGAGCTTCTATGTTATTTAAAAGGTATAAAAATCTCTCTAGGATATCAAAAGCAAGTTCTTCTCACAGAGAATTAAGCTTAAAGAAACAGATGGATGTAAACTAGGGCATCATGGTATGTTGCATACATGTGGAATTTGGGATAAAAATGTTAAGAGTTTAATGGAGTTGATTACTGGAAAGGTTTCTGTTTTTATTATGGAGAGAACATGTGCTTCTAGTCCTGACTGGCAACTGAAAAGTATAGAAATAGCAGAGCAGCTATCACTGATGTCTCGGATGGGGCAGACTATTTTGAGGCATTTTGAAAAGGCTTTTCTTGCCCAGCTGGTTTTAAATGATACCAAACACAAAGTCCTTTGGACTTTAATCATTCCAGCAAAGGAGAGAATGTTTGGAAGAGTTTAATACCTAACTCTTAATCTAGTTGCTCTCTGTACTAAGGATGCAGGGAAATGGCTGTTTCAATCTAATAACTTTTCCATTTCTAAATTCTGCCTCTCAGAGCAACAAAAATACAGTGTTCTTCTGCTCAATCACAAAACAAGACTTTAAGAAATGCAGAAGCAAATCTTGGAGGGTAAATATTGAAGCTACCTTCTTCTCCGTACAGCAGAGCTGCAGTCAAACATGTATGAGTTCTGCTGACAGTGCCTTCATGCTGGCTGCAAATGACAGCAAGCAAAATAACGTTAGAAATATCTGTAGGCTTGTCAGGTACTAATATCCTTTTGATAATGCAAACTGTTAATCCTAACCCAGGTAAAGAGAAGAAAAGAAATTGGGTTCTTATCTTAAAGAGTCCACATTGGCCAGATGAACACTTCAGCGTCATCCAGTATTGCTATAAACAAAACAAAGCTATCGGCCCTATTATGTTGCTAAAATCCCATCTGGCTGACAACATTTTCACCAAACATAATTAAAGCTTAAAACAAAAATAAATTGGTTAAGTATTATAGATTGAAGTGAAGTAATTAATAACTTTAAAGTACACTGACCCACAGAGAGCCAATACCTCAATCAGGTGAAGCCTGGGGAAAGGAAATGCATGAAATAAAATAAAACAATTCTGTCCCCTCAGTCTCTCCTAGTAAATCAAAGAAAGGAATTTTTATATTAATTGGCAATGAGTCTATGTCTAGTCTGGCTGCTGACACAGTTAGCCATAATAATAAAAAACATTTCTGTGGGAAGTGAAAATGCAGTTTGAATGTTAATAATGCCTTAATTTTCTGTCCTGATTGATCAGTTTGAATAAAATTCAAGCAGCAATGTCCCTGCCCCTATTGATTATCTCAGGAAAATCACAGAAAACAAGTAACGTATGAGTTAGTAATGCATATAAGTGACTGTCTATTTAGGGCGTTCCATTTCAGAGACAGCTCTCAAAAAAAACATAATGGTGATTAGGTGGGAAATCATTGCAGAACAAGTTTCAAATTCTCAGCATTTTTCTGTTCCACATTGCTTACATTTATCACAGATAGAATTTGCTTAGCAAATACAGTATGGAAAAGGCTATTTAGTGCAATCTGGACAGTAAAATTAAAATTACTTGCCCTATGTCCTAAAAAATTTAAAGTATTCAGACCACATTTTAAAAGAATAAGCAGACAATATATTCTGACTCTTTCCCCAAAACCAACCCTCAAATGAGTAAGCATAAATTAGTTAAATCTCTCCAAAATCTGACTCAGCTTGCTGATACATGCAAAAGCCAATATTGGTGAACCAAGTCTGTGTATTAGGTTTGCATTTCACTATAAAACTTTGTGCACCACATCTTTTAAATATGTTTAACATATTTACATTTCCATTTTCCAAACAGCTGAGGAGATATTCCATTATTAAAAGCAGTATTTTTAATTTTCTGACACCGAAACCCCCAATTTCAATGTTTTCCTCATATGTTAAATGTGAGTGACAGCTCCTCATGAAGTTCAGAGCATTAAACTTGTGCCTATACATTTGTTAAAGGCCTCATAAGTCATTTCATTTCTCATTAATATGGAATAAAAAGAGCTTAGCATCATCCGTAACCCACTAATAATTCCTCTTACATTACCTGACTCATTGTTTCCATATAACAAATGTTTTCAAACACTGAAGCCTAAGAGGCAAAACAAATCATTGGATATTTGCTGTTTATTCTCCTCTGTAGGAAGAAGTAGTTCTTCAAAATATAACTGCATCCAACAGAGATGTGCCCCGTAGGTTTGGAAAAAGCAGCTGAGCATGTAAAGTTTGGAAATTTCATTTCCTAGTCAAAAGGGAAGTAGATGCCCCAAAAATGACAGTGTTCATACCTTAAAACTATGAAAATCAACCACTTTGGTCTTCCTTAGGATTAAATAATACTGCACATACAAACATCATAGGTGAAAAATCTGAAAGAAAAAAAATCTTTAGAAATTGAAACAGGAAAGGTTGGCATGCAGCAATTTGCAGATAAAGCCCCATTTCCCATATAGGAAAATAGGAATTAAAAGGGAAGCAATCCTTATGAAAGACATGGAAACTGATAGATTATTTAAATTACTCTCTGCTGAAATCAGTCCTAGAAATCAGACTTTCAAATGTTTTGCCCACCCCCTCTCTTGGGGCTGAGTATCAACAGTATGCTGCTGTGTACTCAGAGTGGTGAATTATGACCTACTGCAGAAACAGTACATTTGGCATCACAACTTCATAAATTACACATTGATATCCCTGAACAAATATACAATTAAGTAGCGTTTTTCCAAATGTGTCCAGAGGAGATTTTGGATTAAGCAAAAATGATGAGTGATTTATCTCTGACTTCCCTTGGAAATATACACCCTATTTTCTAAGTGGTTCGTGTTAATAAGCATGTAAAATACATCAAAGAACAGCCTTTTCACTTATTTGGATGGATATTGTGGCATATTAGATGAGGAACAGGGGTTTATTCACACAGCAGTTATTTTTCAGTAAGCCAAACTGTTCTGGGAACAAGCTTAGGGTCCTCACTGCTGAACAATTCCTGCATAATTCCTTTACTTCAGCAACGGAGTAATGATTTAGTTCCAGTGTCCTCCCCAAGATAAATGAAAGGCTGGCCACTCTACCAGTTTTTCAAATCAACATCACATAACATTAGTCTCAGAAGGACAGAAAAGAAACAAATCACTGTAGTCACAGAGGGCAGAGGTGTAACGAAAAGACCCCTATCGGATTGATAGCAGAGAATGCTGATAAGCCACCGCCATTTACAGTGAACATTTAGATTTACTTTTGCCACTGCAGGAGAGAAAAGTGTGGAAAACAATCAAAGCGCACAGTAGCAATATCTTGTTGCAGACATTAAAAAGATCAGCAAAATCCATGGACCTGGATCTTCAAGCAGATGTACCACAGCATTGCTGCAGTGAAGCAAATAGAGTTGTGTTGTCCTCTCACTTGCTAAGGAGTTGTTGTCCTTGGAGCTGAACGGTTCAGCTTTAGGAAGAGATATGTGGTTAGCTTTAACCTGTGCCATTAACAAAGACCAGTCAACCTTTCTTGTGGGTGAGGCAAGCATAAGTATCAAAATTCAGGCAGCTAGCTGAAAACAGCTGCTTTGTAGCTGTTTGTCACCAAAGACAACAGAAGTTAGACATATTCCATGCTAACAGGGACACCATGAGCAAAAATATTCACACAACTTTACTAGAAGCAGAAATACTCAAAATATTTTAAAATTCTCAAAAAATTGCTTAACTCAAGTTTCCAAAAGAAAGTGATATAAAGTGTTCCAAGAAAGTTTCAAAAAAACATCTTACCAATCTGGGTGCCTATTTCAACCATACCAACTCTTTCAGATCTTTATAAGTCCATAATTTTATTAACACTCACAAAACAATAAAAGCTGCAATGCCTTAAAGTTTGGATAGACTTTTAAGTATCCAGCAAAGACAGAAGGGCAACAAGAACAGATTGATTCTTACTGACTTTCATGCAGGATTAATGTCTTCGATTCAGAAGTATCACAGTATTAGAATCATTTCCCAAAAGACATACCTGAAATTGTAGCTGGCCGTTTTGCAATACTGTCATCTTATCTTAAAGGTTTATGCTGAATTGTCCTGAACAATTAAAAAACCAAAACAAAACAACCCCCCCACAACAATATTTTGGGTTGGGGCTTACATAATAAAAGTACTCTGGGACAAAGCACAACTTTTGGGTGACATTCAGGAGGCATCAGGGCAGAAAGACTTAAGTCTGTAGCGCTCTCTGAGGCCATGGGGCATTAAATGATCTGCAGAGATTGACAAAGGTGCCAAGGCGTATCCCTGGATCTGATCTCTGGCTTCTTACAGCACCATAGCCTTTTGTTTTCCCTTGTATACTGAAGACTGCTCGCTGAAAGCTTTTTTCCTTTTCTGGGCCAAGATCAATGCATGAAATCCTGCAATCTTTAGAAAGTTACAATTATCTAAAAATGAGATATTAAACTGTTCTGAACATTTAAATGAGAGTAGCTGAAATTGCTTATGCCATAATGAAGTGCCACTTTTCGTTATGTATTTAATTAAAACAACATTCAATTCCACTTTTTTCCCCGCTACTGCAATATTCACAGTTTTAATATGTAGAAATAGATAAACATTTAGCTATTACATTTTCATAAAAATGAACACGTTTACTTTTTCTGCTTATAATTGATCTAGGTAACAGTTGAGAAGGTACATTTTCTCTGCTAGGATCTGTATGTAATACTTTGGGAATCGAACCAAGATGTGTAGTTTGCAGATCATTGCTTCCCATCCTTATACTGTTTGTTTCATGTGACTAGTTCTAGCCTTTTTCCTTAGATTTCCTAGCTATCCATTTTAAACTTAAGTATTGTCATTACTAAAATGTCCAGGACTTCATATGATGTAAACTAATTTTTGGTATTATAAGCAGTGGCTGATTTCTCTTCTGATTTTGACAGCAAACTTGACAAGTAAGAAATCACTAGTGTTTACTCATATATTATAAAGCAGCAGGAGAATTTGGGGACAAAGAAAAAACTTATTGTTCAGAGATGATTCAGTTTCTGCACCTAAACTGTTGTGGGCAGCTTTTACTGAAAATAAATACATAAATAAATTTTTAAAAATCCTCCATGTACACATTAGGGAAGGTCAAACCAACAACTCCTGCAGTGCTGTCAAGCCTAACTCCAGCGTGGGGTGGGATCCGTGAGGCCAAGGTTCAAAGGCTTGGGTGTGCAGGGGCAGGGGAAGAAAAATCGCCCCCCTAAGAACATACATGTAGTCCAAGTTACAGAGAAGTGGGGGGCAGCAGCTACAAGGACCCTAAAAGCTTTCTGATAGCAATTTCTAACAACCAGTTCAGGGGCCACTGGTTATGTTAACAACTGTTTTGACTGACCAAGCCAGATAGTCTCCAGTATATTCATCCTCAGTATACATATTAAGAGACAGGAAAAACTCAGTCAGACAGGTATCAGATGCTCCCCAAAAATAAGAAACCAGAAGTCTGGCAGATTATTAGACCTCCCAGACACAGGCATGAGGACAGATGATCACCTGAAATTCTTCAAAGGATTGCCCAAGAATTTCCTAGAAGCCAGCCTTCCCAGGAAAGGTAGAATTTTCACAGAAGCATTTGTCTTTTACATCCAGAATTACTATTTTGGCCCTACTCAGTGCTTGGAAAGTCTGAAGGCTAGATCATTGTCACTACTCCATTTTAGAAAGCTGAATAAATAGCCAGGTATGCAATGAATTATTTTCTTGGGGCATAAAGACCAGGTACTTAAAATTCTTACACCTCACCACATCCTTTCTTTAGTGTAACCAATAACTTATTCATGCCTTCACCACTCATAAGTGTAATGCAGTTATCCAGGACACATGCCAATATAATCTTTAGAGCATACATTTAAGAAGATATGATGCACAAAATATTTCAAATCTTTTACATTGAAATATTATTTATCACATGTAAAATACTTCTTTGTATACAGACATTTAAATTCTATGCAATTAAAAAACAATCTATTATTCTCTCGATACACCCTGTGGAAATGAAGCCTTTCTCAATGTGTTAGTTTTGTATTGTTAGAAGGTTACATTTCACACAAATAGGCCACATCAATTCCATGCCTTTTTCTCTGAAGCAGTTATTGCTAGGAATTTGTTTGCAAAGTATTTGAACACAGTAAATAACTCAAGCAGGCTCTTGTCAACATGCATTAACACCTTTTACTGCTTCGTTTATAAGAGGCATTTTTCCTCTCTCCCTCCACAGCATTTGTATTGAAGTTCATTGTTCTACAAGTTGTATTGATGTTGCTGTGCAAAGTTCAGACTTAGCAAAGCTGCTTATCTGCATCCTGCAATACTCTAAGTAGCTGCCTATTGATTTTTCTTCTCTTTTAAAACCATCGTGGCTTCTTCCAATATTTTTCTTAAACATCCAATGTAAAGGACTGGAAGATAGTACATAGACACACAGTTTTTCAAAGAAACTCGTAAAGCCTTAAGACTAGTTAACTCTTCATTAAGAGAAATGCATTTCCTTGTGTTTCATGAAGAATATAAAATAAATTCAATATTTTAAATGAAATCCCCTTTATTCATTAAAGAAATAAAAAAAAATCAGAAGGACATTGTGAATTAATATATCATATTCTAATCAATATCACATAAAAACAGGTGATTTTTACCCCACCCCATCCCCCATTTAAGGAACTTCTAGAAGTACAATAGCCTTACTACAATTTCTGGACATAAGCATTTTAAAAGGCACATATTAGAACCATTCAATTATGAAGACAGATAGCAGTATTTTTAGCAAGACCTTTCTAGCAAGCCATTTAAGATATATTATACATAGGTGCTCAGAGTCCTGTCATATATCTCAAGCATGGATGATATGTCTGCAAGAATGCTGTAGTTTCATGACAATTTCTCAAATTCTATTCATGGGTTTAGTAATTTCCCCATTTTTAAAAGATATCAGCTATTTTGGCCTTCAGAGACCTGTCATTTTATTAAAAAGTTACATTTTAAAAATGGCAGCACAGCTCATAGCAGACAGAAATCTTTAGAATTCTACTTTCTTTATTGCTCATCTCAATACTAATCAAAAAGACATGAACATTTAGACAGACCAACTCCAGCCTTTATGGCTTCTGATAATTCTATAGGCAGGCATTTCTTCACACATAACATTAACCTACTGTCTTCTTTCAGTTATCAGACAACTGCTCCTGATTTGGTATCTTACGGTGCATTTATTACCTTCTGGTAGACTAGGCACCTTTTTACATTATATGTGCTGTATTGGTAACTTTCCAAAAGCTTTTAATCTCGCTGCTTTTTTGTGTTGGTAGACTAGACAGACTGCCAAAATTCTAACCCTGAGCAGCACAAGATGACTTGCTCCGCCCAATAAAAAGCCAGCGGTGAACATTACTGGCATTTTTTTCCATGATCAGTAGGCAAAATTCAGGTCCTTATTCTGGTGACTGAATGATTCAGTTGAGATTTGTCTTTTGGCTAGTTTCTCAGTTTCATGCATGCTTTTGAAAAAGAACTGCACAAATTGTTTATAATGAAATCCAAACCTGCTGACAGGTTTTATTATGAAACCTACATTTGAGCCCTTTAAAAACTTTCTTCATGATCCCAGGCTGAGTGACTGTAAGCAGATTTATGATTTCAGGTGGAAATGATGCTGAACTCAGAGGTTTTGTATCATTTAATGTGAAACCAGGCAAATCTTGGCAATTTTGGATGACTTTTATCCTGTACTCTACCAAAGGTTCAATCATAAAAGTCAAAGGAAGACCAGGGAAAGCAAAAAGAGACAGAAGACTGCATGAATCTCTGGAAACAAAATGGTATTTTTGCCTTTCTTGACAAACAAGTAGAAGGATTTACACAGCTGTAATACTCAAGAGTTGCCATTGCTATGTAGTTTGCAATTTTCACAGCATTTCCTCCTGATTTTGGTTAGAGGGTATTTTTGCTCACTGTCTCTTGTTCATCTGCTTCAGATGACCAAAATAGTCACTGCATACTTCTGTTATCGATATGATGCACAGGCTCCTTTTGCTTAAGTGCAGCATGCTTACAGCCTAGGCCAGTGCACAGGAGGATATTACTATTTCAGACGGCTACAGAGCATTAAAGCTGTACTTTTCTCAGGGAAGATGATGGCCCCTTCACCACTGATATATAACCAGCCATGGAATTAAAACGCATGACACAGGAGATGAGATTTTTGAGGGCAGAAAGAAAATGGAGTGATCACACAGTGCAGAGGCAGACACTGAAGAGAAAGGCTATGGGGCATAAAATGCAGAAGGAGTAGGAAGACAGCCGTAAACAGTATATGAGGCAGGAAAATTCTGGGAGTAGAAAAAGGAATCTAACATGGGTGGTGAGGATGACCACAAAGAGATAAGTACTGCTAGAAAAGGCAAACTAGAGGGCTCAAATAGTGATCCACAAGAGCCTTTTCTTCAACATATACTTTAAAGGAAGCTGGCAAGAAGTTGCATAGTACACACGCATCGTTGTCATTTACTTCAACTTAGATGACCTTACTGTGACCAAGGTCTTAATTTGCCACCTAATTAGATGTTACCTCTCATGAATGAGCAGTGGTTTCAAATATTTTCTGATTCTCAGGAATATTCACTGCAGTGATTCTAGATATTTCTCTTAGCTATGTATATGTGTAGTCTTCTGCTAGAATAGCTACACTAATGTTCTGTTTTGAAGTGGAAGCAATTTACTATTCCTTTCCCATCAAACAGCAAGTAATGAACCCTATAGAGAAATCTTTGAAGGAGTTTTTTTCTCTATAAGCTCCTCCAGTGGTTTAGTGTAAAAAAACATGGAATCTGTTAACGTGTCTAACAGAGAATGTTTTGATTTGTCCACAGAAAGTCTCATGATCATTTTGTATAGTATAAGTAAAGATAAATAAATCCATTTTTTCTTAGCCACTTCTCTCTTCTCCTGGGCTAGGAGCAATAATATATTTCGCACCATTACTTCATTAACCAAATCATGTCCAGTTTGATGAAGACCTCTTGGATGACTACTACTGCTACTAGTAAAAGCACATTAATAACAAAGTAATAATAATATAAGGTTTTTTAAGGACTAAACGATAGTATTGAGGCTATTTTTAAAGGCTGATTTGTTAGACTTTTGATGGATTAGCTTGTTTTCTGTGAATTGCTTGATCTCGAAGGTTCATACATATTTCTCTAGTTAAAAAGTGGATATGGAAGTCAAACATTCTGAGTTTGACAGGAGGGGATAATTTTTCGTTAGCTTCTTAGTAATGTTGAGAGAATCCATATGGAGATCAGACTTCTGATTCAGAAGCATTTCATTTTCGCTTCCTAGGCAAACTACAGTTTGGTCTGGAAGTTACGTGGGTGGTGCTAGTTTTCAACTTTAACATCAGCAGGAGGAAGAAAAAAAAGGTAAAACTGAAAAAAGACTAAACACGGCCCTGAAAGGATCTGCCAAATGTGACAGGACCATAAAAATCCCGCCCCCCCCCCCGACACTAATAGATACAATTTCTGACTAAACGTAATATCTTCTACTATATTTCCCCATAACTACCAACTCGCATGCTGCTTTGGATTTGAAAGCACTTACTAGAGATTTTTTTTGACAAGAATGAATCCTTGACTTTGCATGCACTCAGCTAGGGCAGCCAAAATAATCCCCCTAGGGAGAAAAACCAGGACATGGGTCCATGGCAAGCAGTATCTGGTGTAGAAATCACAGAAAATAAAGAGTGAGAGAAGGCGGCAGGCATCAGTATCCATACCAAGCTGTAAGTGTTCTTATTGATTGGATAATCAAAAGGTGAATTGCTCAATAAGAACAGCAGTTAATCTATGCAGTAGTGACAGGGAACCAGCTCTGATTTTAGATGTGGTTCTGTTGCAACACGAGAATTACAAAACCTCTTGGGGGGGGGGGGAGCGGGATTTTATTAACTCAGATAAACAAACTACACTGATGTAGAAAGCAAATCTAATTTGATTGTGGCACAAATATGTACATTTAGCTGTAGATATCAGGTAAAAATTATTTAGAAATGGGTATTACTACAAAAATAGATCTTATGTGTAATTTAATCTTAGCTCATGATTCTGTACTTCTGAAGAGTCTATGCTGTTTTTCCCTCCCATCTCTACCTTTTCGTTATGAAATTAATAAACTTGCAAAATGTCTAAGCAAGTCTGTATCTCAATGACATTCTCAACTTCTAATTACCCAGGTCACTGTTGAAAACAAGATATAGTTCCTACACTTTTTTGACTCATTTTTTTCCAAACTACCATGTGATGACTCCTTTTATGATTATCTAACACTTTAAATTACTGGGGTTTACTTCAATTTTGGTTTTTGAATGCTGCCTGGAATCCTAGGGTCACAATCATAATTCTAGCACTGTGGAAACAAACCTACTTTCTGTAATAGCGTTTTTCCCTTTGCACTGATTTTATCCAATATTGTGAAATCAGAACAGCCAACAATACAGAACATTGAAACTTTTCAGATGAAGCACATATATTTTTTTACAGAGCTTTTATTTTACAGTTTTGCTACTAGTGAAAAACCTTTTATTTCTGTGGTCTCACTCCACAGAAATAAGCTATGTTTTTAGTAAATATTCATTTATGGGAAAATAAAATAACAAAATACATTTCAGAAAATTGAATGTTTTTCAGGACTATGAAAAACACAGCAAGACAAATGAAGATGAAACACAGAAAATATTCCTACCATCTCTGGCTTCATAAAGCCTAGTCTATTATGCAGGGTCACACAAAAGATGCTCAGACCACTTCTCTGTACACATTGTAATAAATATTCAGTCCTTTTTGACTGCTTGCATTCTCTCTTCCACTGAAAATAATTGGTTTTACTTCCTCATAAATGAGAATCACCAAAATCTTATGGCTCATAACTGCAGCATGATCAATACTACAAAATAAGTGTTATAAATGTAGATATTTTACATTGACGTAGTTAAACTGTGCTTGGTATTTTACTGGGATTTACTCAGCACAACCCTTGCCCCCATTTTAAGCAAGCACTGGAGAATCATTAAGAGAAAAAATTTTGAAACTGCGACTTCCTCTGGCTTCTCAGTTATGTCTACCCAGCCAAGAAGCATAATTAAACATCTCTCTCTTGCTCTCTTTCTCACATGCACACACACACATGTATATCAGAATATGTTCAATCTGGAATACTTCTATTAACTTGTCTTATCTATTTGATATGAAGTTTTTCAGCAGAGGAATGATGACTTCCTATGTCTGCATACAGCTGCTACCAAAAACCATTCCCTAATTTTCCTATTTCTGCATTATACATTAGCATAATATAAATGCACTATTATTACTGAAACCATCACCAGGAAAGAGTCCCTTATCTTTGTAACCAGCATGACACCAAATCACAAAACTCACAAAAAAGCATGGATTTGTATTGCTACTAATTTTTATCTATTAGCACTCATAGACTTCATTGTTCCACACAAACAAAATAAAAGAGTGTGGTCTGTGCTGTTTCAAGATCCTATCCAAGAAGGGTATTCAAGAAGCATATTCTTAAAAATGTTAACACCCCAAGTAACAATTTGACCACAGATGCATCCATACTTCTACATGAAACATTGTGTGGATTCAAGAGTCACCAGGGATGCATCAGTATGATAGATATTTTTTTGGTGGAAAGAATATATGGCTGTTTTATCTGTAGCATCATAGCACAAGGTTGAAGTTGCCAGTTCTGCTCCATGGTAGCACTGTTAGTTAAGCAGCTTTAGGTCTCATCCGCTATTTCAAACTCTCTCTTGGCTGCTGCTTGAAAAGAACAAGGGAGGACACAGTGAGGCAGAGGATACTTAAAATAAATCTTGGCTGGTGTGGTGGCTGAGGAAAGAGTTACACCACTTTATCACATACCCTTTGTACAATGTTAAATCTAAATTAATTAAATAAATCAGTTGATGAAATCACCCTATAAATGTGACAGCACATCATAATTCACTGCAGCTGCAAGAGCAGAGAGCAGATGGAAGACGCTGGATTTTTCTTTGAGCTGAAGTGCCATTTTGCTGGTCCCATTCTATTTCTTTTGAGATTACTACAAATGCATGTGTACAAAGGGCCTGATTCTGCAGCTGCTTCTTGCACGGTACTTCACTGTCAGGAAACTGTCCATGCAAACAAAGCAGCTGCAGAACTGTACCTTTCACTTTTTGTTCACTCATAGGAGGAAAATCCTGGCCTGTGTTACACTGGTGGAAGTGAGGACAAAAGTTGGCTTTAAGTTTAATTGTAGTCCATTAAGAAGTGAAATGATCCTCCCTGTTGTCCTCTCATGCACTGTACATTAAACAGAGTTCTTTGAACAAGGGTAATTGTTTCCTCTGAAGTTCAAGCTTCAGTATCAACAAGCAATTCGAATTTAGCTCACCACAGGCAGCGCCTCAAACAGAAAACTACATGCTTTAGGCCAGCTAGAACTGAAACTTCTTAGTTCACCTTTACACCTTCCAAAGTGAACAAGAAGGAAGAGAAAATATTAAATAAAAATAATTTTGAATAGTCAATATGTCCCAAATGAAAATGGAGGTGACTTGGAAATTGCTTCTGGAACAATTTATAGCTGCGCCTAAGGTGGAACTGCCAGCTAGGCTCGGAGGAGCAGGCTGACCACCTCAGCCAGGAGCCTGTGCAAGTGGATTTACTGCATGTGGAGCTGCATGCTGCTTGCAGCAGCTCTGGCAGCTTGCTGGAAACTGCCAGAGCTGCTTTGCTCCGTGCTTTATTCTTTAAGTCATAAGACAGTGATGTGGGAGAACGGGAGGGTGGTAGGCACCTCTTGGTCTCTATTTTCACCTTCAGGTTCCCAGGGGAAAAAATGGCACAGTGCAGAGCAATGTGCATTGTCCTCATCAGAGGAGACCAGCATGCAAGCTGCTTCCTCTCCTGGGGTGGGAGGGATCGACGGAGAATAATGCTGAAGAATCAAATAAGGTTGATTTGCAACAACTCGCAGTCTCACCCAAAAGTGTACCAAAGGCGGTACAAATCCTTCCATACACTTTGCCGGATTTGAGTTTATGGTTTTTTCAATTCTCTCTCAAAATTGTCATCAAGCTCTGATAAGTAGCAAAGGTAATCTCCAAAACATGAATCAGATGGGAAAGGAAGACCAGGAAATCTGGAAATACTCATATCTAAGTACCACGCTCTGACAAATGGGAATGATTCCTGTACAGTACAGGCTGAGGCCGCTAGAAGATTAGGATTCATCTCCCCTTCTCACTTAAAGCTAGCCTTGGAAATAAGGATTAACAGTGGTAATATATTAAACATTGTCATGAGCATCTGCTCAAATACTAACTACTAAAGGCAATAAAAGACAGATAATACCACCCTTATTTTTCTGGAAGCACTGCTTGATGCTGGTGGCATGCATAGACAGAGCTCAAGCTGTAGGGAGAGAGATGGGCATTTCTTTTTCCCACTGAGGTGCCTGGACTTGGTAACTATACTCTACCTCCCAATTTCCCAGTCTGCATCCTCACTGTTTGTAGACAGAAACATGCAAAGAGACATAGTGCATCTATCCTGAGGTGAACACTAATCATGATCAGAGTCAGTCTTAAAATTTAGGAGTTTCCAGAAGCCAGTCTAATAGAACAGGGTCAGTACAGAGCTGAGAAAATTACATGTTGTTACTCTACCTTCACATATCATCATCTACCATACTTTTATGATTTTGAAAGTTTAAGGATTCCATACACCATTATACCTACCACTCATTAGCTTATCATTCTTTCTTCCTACTCTGTTATTTGTGAGGCATATTTGAAAGCTTAGATTTATAAAACCAAGCCTTAAGCACTTAAACATCAAGAGTGAATTTTAATTGACACTAACATTACAACCTCAGAACTACAAACCACAGATCCAGAACATTTGCTTTAATATTAATTTTCAGGTCTCATAAACTTGCTAGATAATTGCAGCCTATTTATATTGGAAGTTGAATAGTTATTTTGTTTCTCTTTAATCATGGTAGTCAACAGCCTATTTGTCAAGATCATAGTACATTCAAGAGAAAGTGAAACTGCTTAACAAAACCATCTGTTATGTGGTCTAGATAGAAGACCTTAATGATTGCTTCTATAAGATAGTTCTAAACTTTATCAGTTTCAGAAAAATGCAATTAAAATTTTCCTTTCTAGTCTCTTTTTTTTTCTTTCTTTTTTATGGGTGGTGGACACTAATGCTAGTTTTTATTTGCAGCAAAAACCTGAAAATAAGAAGGGGTTGTGATTGAAATAGTTAATACTGACCTGTTGAAATTATACGCTTTCATGTTGTGAGAATGGTTATAATGGTTTCGACATCAAACCTTTGGGGTGGGATACAAATGAGAGGGAAGAGGACAGATGTTCTGTAATTAGAGAATGAACAGAAGCAATTGTTTCCAACAGTTCTCCGTTTCAGCCACTAATCTGCAAATAAGAAGGCACACAAGAATAGACTAAAAAGTTGACTAATTTAATGAAGAGGTAAAATCAGGTTTTCTGTTGCTGTTGGGTTGGTTTGGGTTTGGGTTTTTTTTGGCATGGTGGGGTTGTTTTCCTTTCTATTCTATTCTATTCTATTCTATTCTTCTCTATTTTTAAATGTCCATTAAAGTAAGCTATTTTCTGTGTTGGGGGAAAAAAACCCAACATTTTGAAAATGCCCTTATTCTTAATAGAAACATATAATATTCAAATAGGTTAAATGTGGTCCTCAATGCAATATGCTCTTAGTGTCCATGTCACAATTCAGTTAAAAATTAAATATTTAAATACAGAGCAGACTTCTGATCTTGGCTTCCTAAACTTAAACTTGAGATCACACCACTGGTACAGATTGCATTACTCCGGTGACACAATATGGAATAGCTCAGCTAGTATGGATATTGTTATTCAAAAAAATTGCCATATCATGGCACAAAGCCTTAAGGCACTTGAGTGAACCAAAAAAATCTTTATGACTGGGGCGAGTACTGCGTGGATATGCCAACAATGCACACACATTCAAAACAATGCAGTTAACAGCTGACCTATCTATGTGCCAAGCCATTTCACATTGATTTGGAAGGTCAGAAGTAGAGATCATAATAATAAAACCAAAATTAACAATAAAAGTAATACAACATACAATTAATAAAGCCATCATCTTCAAGACAAAAAGCAGCAAAAAGAGCTCTGCTTCCACTGGACAAGAGTCCAAGCAGCCTAATTTAGGTATGACTTCAAGACTAGTCCTCAAAAGGCACCAGCGAAAGAACAGGGAGACTCAGATTTGACAGTCTGGGTTATATTAATCTCTAAACTGCTTACTGTTAACAACTGTCATGCAGCATGTGAGAGCAAGTTTTGCACAGAAAAAGCAAGATTTTCCCATGTAGATTTATCACAGAAAAAAAGAAAAATTGATGGGCAGCTGTGACTGTGGGATCCCAGGAGCAGTTGCTCATTTTTAATTTTCTGTCCCTCTCTAGTCTACAGTATGGCATAATAAAACGTCCATTGATGACAGCAGATTTCAGAAATGGATAAACTACCTTGAGAACTTGGGGGATAAATTCCCCTTATCACGTTTCAATGGTGATTTTATCCAAGAGTAGTAGGTGATACAAGATCTTTCCCTCTAAACCTTTCAGTTGCTTATGCTGCTGTTGTGACATATGGTAATCATAAAGCACTGTGTCTTTATTTTACAAGAGTACTGAAAAAATAACTGAGGTGAACTGATAAATCCCATGCCTGACTTTTGTTCCAGAGCTGTCCTCCTACTCTGGTATAGAAAAGCTTTATAGTAGGCTTCCTTCATAATATTGACGTTAGGTTTTTAAAATACCTAATCCAACAGTTTCAAATTAAGCAAAGAACACTGCACCTGATTTGTGAACTGTCTTAATATGATGAACAGCTAGAAATATCTTTATTGGCCTATTTATATAAACTCTAAGTTTTACACAATACAGCTTGAACTCTTTCTCACCTATCATTGCTAAAAATGCTATCTTATTAACATTACATGCGTCTAGTCATCACTATGACAGAAAAACAACATGATCATATTTACAGCAAGAGTCACAGCTGTGGGTGTCCCTTACAAAATGAAATTAGTTTTGATTTTGTGTCATGACAATGTTCATTAATGACATGTACTCTAAAAGGGCGAGATCAGACAGATCCATGAATCATTGCAACAACAAAAAATAAGTATCTTGGTGAGGGTCCACACGCCTCTCTCCTCTGCCTGACTTCTCATATATTAGATGGTCTTCACATAAAACTGCTGGAATTTGACTCTCTCTGCCCTTCAAGGAGGAAACTCATGGAACACAAGGATGATACAATAAATACATATATTAGCCATCAACAGAGGCTCAACAGGCCCTGTTGACCACCTGAATAAAAGTGTTACCCAGATGTATAATATGATAAAACCTAAAAAAAGCAACAAAACTGCACATGGTCCTATGCCTCCCCATGAGTTTTTCTGAACTCATGCTAGAAATAATTCTACTATCAGAAATCAGCTAGCTCTGAGAAAGCTGTTAGCTGAATTTGCAACACAAGTTTAAAATGCTTTATTTTGGAAAAACAATTTCAATATTTTCCGAGACGCTTACCTCTGAAAATAAAGTTACCTAAGTTATAAGATGTTTGAGGCAACGAACAGTTTTGCTCTGCATCTGCAAAATGTCTAATAAATGTGGATAAATAATAAAAATTACTATGATTTCTTAACTTCTCAAGCAAAATCTGAACATTTTAAAATCCAGGCAAATCTACTTATCCCTATGATGCTGTAATAACAAAACTCATGTAATTTATAAAGAGCATAAATTGGTATGTGAACCAGCAATACTGGAAACACTGAGATAGTATTAAAACTAATCTTTATAGGAGCATTAAAGGCTACAGGCTAGAGATGTACACAAATAAATCTCAGTTTAGTTGCATATAAAAAAAAAGTTAGAAGATAAAGTTTAAATAAAATAATTATAAAGAACTTCTTTGGTGTCTAGTTGATTTTTCTATCAAGATTATAATCACAGTAAATATCTTTAGATTTGGAAACACAACCTTTCTCCCTCTCTTGCGTAAAAGAGTACAAGTACTGCTGGTACACAATGTAAGGAAGGAAATGTCACAACTTTCCTCACCAAAGGCTCTTTCTCCTTTTCTTAATTTAATATCTATTAAAATAAAAAGTTCACTAGTTGAATAAATGAGTGTATTTAAAGGATATATTCTTGACTATGTTTTTTTATTTAAAAAAAAGAGTTTCATCATTTTAATAAAACAGCAATATTTGCTTTTCAGAGCAAACTTTAGACACAAACTGGATTGGCCTAATTCTTGAGAAACTGGTTTTAATGTGCCCTGGATAAGCACCAAAGGGAAAATAGGACATCAGGTCATAATTTTCTAGATTTTTCTAATTACTCTGCTGCTTAGGATACAGAATATTTACAGGACTAACACTTTAAAAACACCTGCCCTCAGCAATCAAAAGTAGGGAAACTCATCAGAGATTATAGGAAAAGCCACACGTGCTTATGATCTCATTCCCTTTTTAATTCTTGCCAAAATAACATCACAGCTCATTAGTTTCCTTTTACATCAGCTGACTCTTTAAAACATCAGGTAAGTTAGAATGCTAGTTTGTTTCTCAGTGTCTCAGAGCCAAGTGGAAGGTCTTTAACTGTACTTTGTTCTCAAATCTGTAAACGTTAACGGGCCCTACAGGAATGATCTGCTATCTCTGTAGTGAGGTTCATAGAAAATCTTTCGGTTTAAATATCCCATGTAATTACCATTACTAACACTAAATATGTAGTAAAGCTGTTTTATTTTCCTTGAGAGACAGACACTGCTAAATAGTAGTTTGTGAAATGTACGTACCTATCTATACATATAGAAACACCTATTTCTCAAACTACATATACCTTTCAATTTTATGCTGAAAAAGAACAAAAATGCTGAACTTTGTATGCTAAAAGGCTTTGGTAGGAGACCGTCATCTAGTACAAAAGGTAATCTCCCAAACTTGAAGAGAATTGCAAAGACAAATAAGCAGTCAGTGTCCGACCAGCCATCGCTTCCTCCTCCACAAGTAGAGGAGAGACCATAATATTACGTTTCTGAATAGCTAATGTTCACTTCATGCCTAAGACGACAAAAAAGATTCATGCAAGGGGTAATTGTTACTGCTCAGTAGGAGTGGATGGACTAAACAAGAAGGCAGCTGTGCTGAAAGGTTGTGCTGCCCCAGCCCAGCCACCTTATTTCATACATTCTTTTGGCAAATGAGACAAAAAAATGCATTAAGAGGGTAAGAAACTACTTCAGGCAGGAATGCTGCAGGCTCCAACAAACTTCTCAGAGCCACTAGGAAACCTCTGGTGGGAAATATAGTACAGGCACAGTAACAACCCTTCAAAAAGAGGGAAGAATGACAGAAGAGGAATATGTGACAGTCTCTGGGGCTGTTTCACATATCTGCTAATCAGAAATAATTCCACTGAAATCAACTGATACTTATAAGCATAACATGAAAGTAAATGGGAAGAGCATTAGACTTCTCTAAGGATGTAGTTACATGTTCATTTGTCTTGGTGACAACGCATGTTAAACAGGTCTCGGCACTCTTCCTTGTCCTGCCAAGTGTTTATTTCTACCACCCAGAGTTATAATGCAAAATGCTTCTTAGTGCTGGCATCTAAAAAGCATTTATGTAAACAACTACACATGTATATGTGCTCATACGTAAAGCTACATGATGTGAAAGAGAAACTGGCCTAGTAAAATGATTTTAAAAGGAAAAACTACAATCTTTACCAGTAGGAAACAATTTTTTTAAAAAACCCAAACACAAAACAGTCCCCAGCAAAAAAAACAAAGAATGTTTTCTATTGAACAATGGTTAAGGGTATTCTTTGGAAGATAATCTAAAAATATATGGCTAGCTTCCTCTGACAGGCTACATTTTCAATTTCACACATGTATTGGTTTTATGTGGCAAGGTTTTGGTAGTGGGGGGGGTTACAGGGGTGGCTCCTGTAAGAAGCTGCTGGAAGCTTCCCCTGTGTTCGAGAGAGAGCGAGCCCATACCAGCTGGCTCTAAGACGGACCCGCCGCTGGCCAAGGCCGAGCCAATCAGTGATAGTGGTAACGCCTCTGTGATAACATTTTTAAGAAGGAAAAAAAAAGTTGGGACGCGGAAAACAGCCACCGGAGAGAGGAGGGAGAACATGTAAGAGAAATAAGCCTGCGGACACCAAGGTCAGTGCAGAAGGAGGGGGAGGAGATGCTCCAGGTGCCGGAGCGAAGATTCCCCTGCAGCCCGTGGTGAAGACCCTGGTGAGGCAGGCTGTCCCCCTGCAGTCCAGGGAGGTCCATGGTGGGGCAGATATCCACCTGCAGCCCGGGGAGGACCCCATGCCGGAGCAGGTGGGTTCCTGAAGGAGGCTGTGACCCCGTGGGAACCCTGCGCTGGAGCAGGTTCCTGGCAGGACCTGCGGATCTGTGGAGAGAGGAGCCCACGGAGCAGGTTTTCTGGCAGGACTTGTGACCCCGCGGGGGACCCACGCTGGAGCAGTCTGTTCCTGAAGGACTGCACACCGTGGAAAGGACCCAGGCTGGAGCAGTTCGTGAAGAACTGCAGCCCGTGGGAATGGCCCACGTTGGAGAAAGTTCGTGGAGGACTGTCTCCCGTGGGTGGGACCCCACGTTGGAGCAGGGGAAGAGTGTGATGAGCCCTCGCCCTGAGGAGGTGAAGCGGCAGAAAATAACATGTGATGACCGTAAACCCCATCCCTGTGCCCCTTGTGCCGCTGGGGGGGCTTGGTGGAGAAATCCGGGAGTGAAGTTGTGCCCGGGAAGAAGGGAGGGGTGGAGGGAAGGTGTTCTGAGATTTCGTTTTATTTCTCATTTACCTTACTCTGGCTGATTTGTAATAAAAAGTGAGCTAATTTTCCCTAAGCTGAGTCTGTTTTGCCCGTGATGGTAATTAGTGAATGATCTCTCCTGTCCTTATCTCGACCCGCAAGTTTTTTGTTATATTTTTCTCTCCCCTGTCCAGCTGAGGATGCGGGAGTGATAGAACGGCTTTGGTGGGCACCTGGCATCCAGCCAGGGTCAACCCATCACAACACATTATGTGAGCTTGTGGATCAATGGATCAGAAATTTTCCTGTTCACTCTAGTCAATTGTGCCCTGCAGCCTTGTTATGCTATGGCTGGGCAGGCACCCAATTCCCAGCTTGCCACCTCCCTGACAGATGTTATTTCCAGGGATGTTGATAGCTTCTAAAGAAAATGTCAATTTAAGAGCACTCACTAGTGGCCATCTTGCCCAAAACAAATTTGACAGAAGGAAATGGAAACCAAAGTGATCCACCAGTCAATCCAGAACCAAGAAAGCATGTGAGAGAAGAGAGAAAGGCTTTCCCAGCAGCCAAGGTGGGCAACAGGCACCCTACAGAGCCCAGGTCCTACAGGGTGCGCCACGGGAGCAGCTCCTCGCCCCTCCTCAGGGCCATGGATCGCTCCCCAGCCCAAGGACTATTTAAAAGGGAGAACATCTGCAGGGAAAACTACAGCTTCTTTCTTGCTCTAGATAGCTGTGCCAAAGCAGGAAGCCTTCAGCCTGGGGCCCTGAAAACACATGAGGCTTTGAGGTAAAAGACAAGTGCTTGTATCGTGTATGACAATCCAGGTAGATGGAGCCTTGTGACTGGTACTTCAGTGCCTTATACCACTGTGCTTGTAAATCACTCATGAATAAAAGCAATAGGGATAAAATAAGGTGAAAACTCTGAAGAAATAACAACCAACTCATATAAAGAACCAAAAAAACTTACTCATATACTTACAACTTAAACTGCACTCATGGGCCAGATGGGTTTAGGATGTTTTTCCCTTCCGTTCAATTCACCATGAATTAAACTTTGACTTTAAAGTAACCAAGACTGTTATGGCAACTGAAAGGCATTCAACTGATTTTTAAAAATTGATACATCAATTATTTTGGTGTCCTTTCACTAAATGACCTGAAAGACATTGTCATCAATTTCCTTCTGATGAATCATCTCAAGTTCAGGAGGAAAAGCTTTCCAGGAGTTCCTCTTCTCTGTGACACCAATGAGAGAAGGAAAGGCAATTTTCCAAAAGAGGAGGTGGAGCAAAATCTCTAGCATAGAAATGCCCAGAAGTGTACAGTCATGATGGATTACATACTGAGGAGCCGCCACACTTCGTAATTTTAAATCCAGAGTCAGAAGTCCATACTCTGAAACACTTTCTCTCTGATACCACTGTAAACCTTACTGCATTAAGCAAGTCTATGAAACAGACTGTTGTTGGCAAGTCACTTCAAACACAATATACAAAGGCAGCAGAGAGGTCCTGGTTGGTGGCAGCAGAGACAACACAAGAGCTGGTTTTGGAGATACAACCAGAGTTACAGGCTCTTTAAAACTTCTTTCAGACTCTGTCCAGCTCTTTATAAAGGCACACCACATGTGCAAGTTGTGTCTTTTTTTCTGCTGAGGTGACTACTATGTTTGCCAGCTTGCAAAGATGCAGAGAAATTGATTTTAGTTTTACGCTTAATGGCTGTGACACAAGTGGCACCTGCACACCACGGAGCAGAGCTCCGCCAGCGCTGACCTTTGGCCATGGCACTCACAGCCCTAAATGGATCTCAGCAACCTACTATTTTGTGGAATGGATTATCAGATGATTACTAGGGAAATACAGGACACTAGTAGAATATTAGCATAATAAAAAATAAGCCAATATATACAGCAGTTGCTTGTTGAAATATAATTTCCAATCAGGCAACTATACAGCAATACAAACAAACCAAAAGTTAGACAGTTCCTATCCCCTGTTAAATATTTAGCCTTCTGGAAAATTACATTAGTGTTTTTGGTTGGATTTGGGGTTTTTTTCTATGGTTGGGTTTTTTTCCTAGAATATTGCCAGCTTGCTTTTCCCACCCCCCTTCTCCAGGCTCATAGCTCTTGTTTCTCCCTGACAGACTACTAGCTGAATATCAAACAATCAGTGTTGATTAAGTTTATAAAAATGGAGTTCCTCATCTTCTAATCAATATTTTTGTTGAATTGCAACACTATAAATTTTCTTGGCCATTTACTTTATTCCCCTTCCCATACGAACTAACCCTTTGCAACTAGTAGTTAGGAATGTAACCTATTCATACATTAAAATGATCTATTACCCAAATCCCCAGTGTGCTGTTTTCTGTAATAGATGTTTAAGTACCATACCTTATATGCACACACAAATGCACATGAATGAACAAACCACTGAAATCTTTTTGCGGTTCATCCCATGGAAACTACACATATTCCTTAATCTCTCCCAAAATATTGACCTTTAATTAACCTGAACCACAAATGAACATGCAAATTTGTATTTAAATTGCTTTCTTCTGAAATAAAGATGCTATTAAAATCACCTCAATATCCCAAAGCCTGGAAGAAAAACTGCAGAAGCAAAGGGATGAGTGAGTATTCATGTATTGTAGCAACTTTTTTCTGATTAATATAAATTACATTTTTGTTTCTATGCTATTTCCAGTATTTTTCTATTTGCAGTACAGAAACTTCATAAAACTTCACCCACTTTGCTGTGGTTGTATTCAGCAGTGACATGAATGGGAATGCTACAGAACTGACTGTGTTGCTATTTTCCCAGAAGCATGAATCGCATGAGGTACTAAAACTTTGACTGCTCTCTCTACTCCTCCCTCCACCATGTAAATGAACTCCAGTCCATATTACATATCCCCAAGCTTTCTTACAAATGCAGGATTTCAATTGTGCCACAGTAGCATGCCTGTGTACTATGAAGTGCATGACAGCTAATGACATATTTAGTCTTGAATACTGTGACAAGTACATTAACAGGCCACCAGTTTTAGCACACGGTTAACTGAACAAAGACTGATTCACCAAATGTATTTTGTCCTATGTTAAACCTATTCTTTGAAGGTGCTTATATTACTGTCTTCATTGCCACATCTGCCCAATGCCATGACTTCTTCATAGCTACAGCAGTCAGGAAAAGTTATATTAACTCTTCTTCTGAATGTGCTTTAAGATCCATGTATTTAAAAAAAAAAAATTTTAAAAAATTGTCTTGCACAGCTACAATACAAACAACTTCTCACATAAAAAAATAAAAATCAGTGAGTAAATACTGCCTTTTGTGTTGACTCCACTTGATTCAGTCACCTGTACTATATGTGCTAAGGAACCCCCTGATGGAGGGCCAAGAGTCTAAGGGATAAGCTGTTGCAGAAAAGACTAACAGCTACCAGTGGCAAAACGCTTTTTTTGACCTACAAGTGACGTCTTACTCTACTAGGATACCACTGCAGAGAAGGCTGTATGTTGTTACACTTATCAGAAGCCTCATAGCTTTCCTCTATCATGAAAGTCATCTCACATCCCATCAGCAGAGTAAAAGGGAGGAATGAGCAAGAAGGAGTCCAAGTGTATGCAACAACATTGAAATCAGGATTAAAAGGCTGAGGCTCGAGCACTCTGGTACCCATTATTTCTTTAATTATGTGGAATACACTAATTCAGTCCTCGTAGAGCCTCACAGAGTCCCCCCAGTATTGGGGGGGGAGGGGGATTTTGATAGCTTTTGATCAGTTCTGGTGTATATACAATAAATCAAACAACTGCTCAGTTAAAATACACAGAACAGTATAAGGAGTATGTTGGAAATATGCAGGATAGTCCTTACATGGCTTAGAGAAAATCATGATCAACTTCTACAGAGGATCTGTTTAGCTTAGCACTCTTGATTATTCTGGTTTTAGAGTACTGTGTGTTAAGATTAATTCACACACAACTAACTATAATTTTCTAAATTACAAAGTACTATCACATGAGAAAGTGCCATATTTCATATCTATGGATGAAGAAAATGCTCCAAAATATATGACACTAAAAATCTTATAACAGACCTCAATCCTTAACGAGTGTCTGTAACACTTACGATACCAGAGTAAATACTGGAGGAGGTAATTTTTTCTTGCAAAGAATGTTTTATACCATGTAGAGAAGCATTCTTAATTGAGAACTTTGTAAAGCCTTTAAAACATTCAAAAAAAAGGAGGTGGTGGGAGGCACAGAATCAGGTACCTTCAAGTATATTGTGAAAAGTATTCACATGCTGAACTATGCACACTATCCATCTGCCTGACTTCAAAGTTTGCGAAGCTTGCTGTATCCTCAGATGAGCTCGTCAAATAATTATATCCCAGATTAAGATATCTGGGTGAAAAGACACCTGGTTCTCCTTCCAGCTCCTCCATTAACTTTTCTGTGATCATTGGCCTATTATTGAGATGGGATTTGTAATGGAGCCTAAAGGAATTTCACAGAGAAATTCCACTGAAATTCTCTGACAAAAGGGCATCTTACTTCTTCACATTTCAAAAGTCTCAACAATAATATTCCAGGGCATCAGTTTCACCATATGTGGAATGATTTAGTTCTTTGACTCGCATGAATCCTGTGACAGAATTAATATTCAAAAATTACTTCAACCTTTTATCCTAGGAAGAGTATAACACAGTTGGATGAAAATGTACATGTATTTGAATACATATATGAATAAAAGTATTCTTAACTCTAATAGATCTATTTCAGCATATTTGTAGAAATCTACTACAAAAGATTATCAACTCCCTACTGCATTTCTCTGGTGTCTAAAGAGTTCAACTCATTAGGATATGAAGCTCACTTGTGCTAAAGAAAACACAATGCCTCTCTCAAATGTTTATGATCTTGGCCATGGAAAATTATAGCAGAGGTGCACAGACCAAGAAAGAGACACCAGAGAGGTGAAGCAGGTCAGTTTGCTGAACTCACATGAGTAGCAGTCTAATTCAAACTGAAGAGTTGTGGGCAAAACATGCATTAGCAGTCAAGTACTCACCCTATCCATGTATGGTTCTGGGATGAACAACAGAAAACTGACGTTGTTGTGCCCTTATATACACACATAGTACATATATTCCATGTAAATGAGGGCTAGTCACTATTAGATATACAAAAAACAGAAAAAAATATAAACATGCTGAGTTATGTGTTAAAAAGTTAGGAAACACCAGAACTATTGTGACTTGTAACTCAAATTTGGTCCTGTATAGAAATATATTGTGATCCAGGCTTTGATTATATGGTTTTTCCATACATTTTCTTCCACAATACCTGCCTAATTTAGGCTGTGGGTATGTTAGATTATACAGTCTCCTAGGAAGAAAGGGAATGAAGAAACTTTGTGAAGAAAGAATTCAATGTGCCTTGAAACATTTAGAGATTCTGCCTGTCCCACTTCTAAAACTACTTTCTCCTTTGCACTCTACACATGTATACTGATCGCACGTATGACTGGCATACAAGTAAGCATAATAACATTTTGATATAGTTACTTGCACTTCAGTTCCCATTAGGGTAATGGTCACTTTGGTTTTATGCTTTTAAACATCACTTATGATAAAAGTATTACTGAAAACTGCAGCTGACACCAGAGCATACACTGAAGGAAGTATGAGACTCAAAACAGACGTAACAGCCTGTCAGAGCAAAAAACACAGAAACTGCATATTTAGGGGACCACAGTCAAGGAAGGTCTGGTTGTTCTGAATTTATATGTCCATTGCTAAGAGGAATGTTTGGATGACCAGTTACAATATACATAAGTAAAGAGGCTAAGGTTTAGAATTATTTTTAAATGCAAAACATGGCCCTAGAGTCACATCAATTAAACTACAACAGAATTATTTGGAAAGATGCAGTACAAAGTGTGCCCTTGCTGACCTCACTGTTCAAAATTACTTCCATACACAGGCAACAGAATTAGACTTCTTCCAATAATCTCTTCATTGACAGCCAAAGAAAGGCTTCTGATTTATATATACAAACATGCACATGCATAAACATGTGTGCAAATGCCCACCCATGTATACACGTGCTTAGGAAAAACACAGTGGAGGTAAGGCTTCTCTCGCTGTCATAAATTAGGAGAGACATAGAGATCTTGAATACGCCTGAGTCATGAATGCTTGAACTAGAACCACATCATGGCAAGTCCAGGATAACACATGGCAAGTCCAGGATAAGAAGGTGATCAGGCCCAGTCAGCATGGGTTTATGAAAGGCAGGTCCTGCTCGACCAACCTGATCACTCCTTCTATGACCGGGTGACCCACCTAGTGGATGAGGGAAAGGCTGTGGATGTTGTCTACCTCGACTTCAGCAAGGCCTTTGACACCGTCTCTCATGGCATACTCCTTGAGAAGCTGGCGTCTTGTGGCCTGGATAAGTGCACTCTTCACTGGGTGAAAAACTGGCTGGATGGCTGAGCCCAGAGGGTTGTGGTGAATGGGGTGAAATCCAGCTGGTGGCGGGTCACAAGTGGTGTTCCCCAGGGCTCAGTATTGGGCCCTGTTCTATTTAATATCTTTATTGATGATTTGGATGAGGGGACTGAGTGCACCCTCAGCAAGTTTGTAGACAACACCAAGTTGGGAGGCAGGGTCGATCTGCTTGAGGGTAGGGAGGCTCTACAGAGAGATCTGGACAGGCTGGATCGATGGGCTGAGGCCAATCGTATGAAGTTCAACAAGGCCAAGTGCCGGGTCCTGCACTTCAGTCACAGCAACCCCGTGCAGCGCTACAGGCTTGGGGAAGAGTGGCTGGAAAGCTGCCCAGCAGAGAAAGACCTGGGGGTGCTGGTTGACAGCAGCTGAATATGAGCCAGCAGTGGGCCCAGGTGGCCAAGGCGGCCAATGGCATCCTGGCCTGTATCAGAAATAGTGTGGCCAGCAGGAGCAGGGACGTGATTTTTCCCCTGTATTTGGTACTGGTGAGGCCGCACCTCGAGTCCTATGTTCAGTTTTGGGCCCCTCACCACAAGACAGACATTGAGTTGCTGGAGCGTGTCCAGAGAAGGGCAACCAAGTTGGTGAGGGGCCTGGAGCACAAGTCTTGTGAGGAGCGGCTGAGGGAGCTGGGGCTGTTTAGAGAAGAGAAGGCTGAGGGGAGACCTTATCGCTCTCTACAGCTACCTGAAGGGGGGTTGTAGTGAGGTGGGTGCTGGTCTCTTCTGTCAGGTGGCTGGAGATAGGACAAGAGGAAATGGCCTCAAGTTGAGGCAAGGGAGATTTAGGTTAGATATTAGGAAAAATTTTCTTACTGAGAGGGTTGTCAAACATTGGAATGGGCTGCCCAGGGAAGTGGTTGAGTCACCATCCCTGGAGGTATTCAAAAAGCGAGTGGACAGGGTACTTCAGGACATGGTTTAGTGGGCATGGTTGATGGTTGGACTTGATGACCTTGAAGGTCTTTTCCAACCTAAATGATTCTATGATTCTATGATTCTATCATCGTCCTGGAAAGTACATCTTATGGAAACTGCTATTGCATCATTAACTAGTGTCTAAATCTCTACAGGGAAGCAAAACAATTATTCTTTGCAATAGCACAGTTCCTGTATTTACATTAATGGGAGGGAAGAAGAGGGCCATCTACAGAGCCTTCTAATAGGCAGCTGCAATAAAAAAATACCCCAACAATTTCAACAGTGCATTTTTGTTGCTCATTTAGAAGCTGTGAAATCCCTGCTTTGACCACTGCAAGACATGAGAGCAAGACAGTCCAAATGTGGACTAATTCTGCTTTTGCTTTTAGCATTGCATGCGTAAAGCAGCAATACCAATTTCACAGAGGGAAATCAGAACGGTGAGACACAGACTGAGCTATCAGACAAACCCTGAAGGAGCAGAACAGATACTTACAGGATGAAAAGAAACTACCAAGGAATGGGAAACGGGTTGTTTGTGTCCACTTCCATGAACACTTACTAAGTCCAAAGGAGCCAAGGGAAACCACGGCACAGAGCACTGGTCCTTAGTCTCTCTGCGTTGTGACCTGAAAATGCAATGCTGGATTCAGAGCTATTTAAAGCATACAGTTCATACAAATAAAAGACAAATAGCATTCCAACATAGTAGCTGGTCTGTTACCAACTCTGATGTATAAATGCTTCAAAGCTGTTTGAAACACAGCTGCTTATTACTTACTTCTAAAGAAATATCAAAGCTGTTTGAAATACAGCTGTTTGTTACTTATTTGTAAAGAAATATCTTATTAATAAAGACAGAATGAAAAGAATGGATACAGATATGCATATAAATTTAGCCTACATTGAGCTAGGTTGCTACAATTTAAAACTGTATTTGATGTAGTCTAATTAGAAATATTGATTAAAATGAAGCCAGCTCACTGGAAGGATGATGATAATAGGCTAATAATAACAATTGATTTTGCTTTGATAAATGAACCAAAATGTGAGCTGAAGGTACTTAGATTTTGACCTATTTACAGCCCACATTCCCTTTTCTTCTTTGCTTTGTTGGGTTTCTGAGATTTGTCCAGAACGTTATTAGAACGATAAATCTGAAAAACACATAATTCACAGAGGATTTGACAACAGCTGCTTCTATGATAGCCCATTTTGAAATGCAGAGTTGTTGGGTCCCCCCCTCACTCCACTCCAGCTTTACTGAATTACATGTAGTATGTGAGCAGCAGTAATAGTAATTAAAAATAATGAGGCCTGCTAGGTCTGCTAATTCTATTATGTTTATAGCATCAGGCTTCAAGCAACTCACCAGCAAAACAGCCCAGATGAGAAATCTCTTCAGAAGGTTCAGTGGTTGTTTACAGTGCAACAGGATAATCTTTCCAGCCTGGAAACAAACAAACAAATAAATAAATAAAATCAGAAAACAAAATCAAAAGCAGACATTAGTAGACATTGTTCAGGAAAAAGCAAAGGTTAATTGGTTGATAATTGGCATAAAACTATTTTATTATTTTTTTCTTCCCCTAAGAAAATATGAGGTAACTAAATAAGGTGTTGTATCACTATATTTTTTTTTATTTCTTTGCAAAAACTCTTATTTCTTTATGCAGTAAAACGAAGAGTAGAATTTTGCATACTCTGACTTTCTGTGTACCCTATTAACTCAGTGTAAAAACCGCAACGTTTTTCAGGAATCTTCTGTTTCTTTCAGCTTGGGTGGAACCAACAACAGTCTTCTAACTTGCAGGTGCTAAAAAGTGGAACTGAGGCATAGGCCTAAAACAGGACTATAACACATTAGGTCCTATGTCTCTCCAAAACTATTAAACGCAATTTTGTTTTATTGCTGCTACTCTCTGATACTGTCTCTGAGCCCCATAAGCTACAAATGATCAGTAGGAGATGTTTTTTTGCAGCTCACTAACACTTAATTCCTTACCTGACAAATGAAACAGCAGAATTTCAGTTCCTAGGTTTAACATTTGCAAAACAAGTTTCAGAACATGATTAAACATTCTGCAGGCAACCAAAACCAATAGCCTTCTGGAAAACTATGAATAGGCACCCTCTGACTCTAGAGTTTCATTCAGCAGCTCATTTGTTTTGCTGCATCACCAGCTCTCAAGTAATGTCTTTATTTACCATAACTAGGGGCACATTTTCAGTGTTAGAGATTAAATGCACAAGTGTGTATGTGTGTGTGCGTGTGCACACACCGGGGCCTGGGGTGGGGAGCTTGCAGTAGTTAAAGTATCAATATTTTTTGTGTCCTCTATCACAAGGTTTATCAAAGGAAGACAGTGGGGCTCTGATTACAGCATTTGGCCTCACTACAACCATCCTCAAATCTCCTTTGAATCGGTAAGGTGATTGATGTCATTAAGAAACTAAAAAAGTAGCTATTAAAGAAGATGATCACAGTGCATCACTGTTTAAGCACAAGGAAACAACACATTGCTACATAAATGTTTCCCAAAAACTTAATCTTCTTGCAGCAGAGTTTAGAAGGTAATCCAAACTGGCAGATACTGCAGTAGCAAATATTACTTGCAGACTTGGGATGGGGAATAAAATTCAAAATAAAGACATTCAGGAAATGGAACCTGTATTTTGCACCTAACACAGTAAAAAAGGTAAAACAAAGAAACAATAAGATAGAAGTTTAAAGCTTTGCATGAGAAATAAAAAAAGAGAAGATCACACGTTTAACTATTCAATATACAAAAAAACAGACATTAGCCTTGAGACAATTTTTCCAATTTTTTTAATTTCCTACAGCAACAGAAATATCTAACTAATAATGCAGATGATATTTATTTCAATAAATAATGTCCTTTGGATTACTTACTTTCTCCATGATTTGCTACTATTCTTTCAGCATGTATATCTTATACTCATATTTCCAGTATTTCTATAAAATCATCAAATTCTATACCACATCTTTTTGGTGCATACAGGATGTACATAGTTTCTTCAGAAAACATGCCCATCTGCCTGAGTTGTATTGCCATCTATCTGTAGATTCCTCCACATCAGAATCCACAAGGAGGTAACAGCAAAAGCAAAGGTCAGAGGCCAACAACAGAAATTGAGAAATCTCTCATATATATTTCTATTAAATAGATAAGAATAATCTTGAAATTCAGCACAAATGAAAGCAAGAAAGAGTACTGCCTATCTGAGATTGGTAACTAACCCTCTGGGATTTGTGCATCACTTGCTAGAAAGAGCTGGAGCTGAGGGGGACCTGCAGGAGATGCTTACCAGCACCTTTTGTATCTAGCAAACACAGTATCATGAGACTCTTCCAACCAACCTGGACTCTTGACCGCATAACCCTGTTTTCCTGGGACTCAGGCAGAAATTCACTATCCCTTCTATCTTATATCCCTACTATCAGGACAAATGTCATCTAATGTGGATGTTGTTATTTTAGGACATACACAAGAATCTTTACATGATTCTCCACACATCTCTATATGAACACGGACAATGTTTCCATCTGTTTGAAAAAAAACAGGCTGGCCTTGGCTCTCGCATGCAGAAGAGCAAGAACAATTCAACACTGTTTCAAATACCTTAACAGACTGAGATAAGTTCTAACACAGACTTCCAAGAATAAAGATCAAAGCATTGGACATGCAAGCGTAGAAGCAGAATCCTCAATGATTTTATTGGGAGTTTTGAAGTCAGCTTAAGTTCAGACCTGTTATGCATTTGATTTAGCAGTGGCTGTTTAGTTCACCATCTCATTTTTTTACCCTCAATACCCTCTTCCAGCTATCTCATATATCGTACTCATAATTGCTGTGGATTGAAGAATACCGTTCTGTGGATTGAGTGGAAATGGAAAGCATAGAAGGAAAGTCACAGGTAATTGCACTGGTTAGCATTAGTCAGAGTCCAAGGCAGTGCTGCCAGAGAAATGCAAGGAAATATGAAATTGCTTTCCAGCCCAATGCTGGAGAGTTGCCGTATGGAATCACAGAGAAGTCGCTCAGGGAAAAAAATATTAAAACCCAAGCAGAATGTTCCAAAGAGAGGTAGCCCATCTCTGCTTCCTTTTAGGGATTCGCAGTGGAGCACTGGAACTCCTAAAGGAAAAATTCAGTAATATCAGCTATAACCCCTGATCAAACATATCAACAATTTAAGTGGAATAAATAAAATAAAATTTAAAAAAAAAAGTAAGAGCGCACACACGCAATAGACCCTTCTGAATATGTGGATTTAGGCAACAGAAGCAATCAGTCTCACCAGCACATGAAAAGAGCACAGCGGAAAGGTACGACTCCAGCGAAACAGATCATATATCCACTCTCACTGGGAACTTCCACAGTAATCATCTGCATCATTGTTACTTTTAATTAAATGCACATTAACACAATGATGATAAAAGGCTTTTGTGAGATACAAGCAAAATGACACCTTACAGTACTCAACATGGTTCATTTGTAAGGAAAGCGTAAAAGTAATAATTAAGAAGTTAATCATAAAATCATCTTAATCAAACATCATTACGAGCTGCCATGTAAAGTGTGGCCTTACCCTCTTTTCCCAGTTCTTTGCTCCTACCTTGGGCTGACACTAACAACCATGCTACTGTGACATGTGCTAGGTCAGGAACCTGATTCAACAGAAAACTTACTAAGTAAAAAAGATTGGTTCTCAGGCTGGATCAGGTCCCTTGTTCTAGGTGCAGGGCATGATCGCACAGACACTTACTCAGGCATGCAGAGGGAACAGGGTGAGCAGCTGGCAGTGATAGGGACCGAGGTGGGGACTGTCCCTTTCAACAACACTGCAGAATTATGCCAAATGGAGCTGGCTGTGTAGTCTCAGCCTGGGCATCTGATCTCCTCCGAGGCTACAATCAGACAAATAGCACCGTTAAATAGGTTCTGCTAAACAGAACATGCTCCAACATACGTGTATCAACTGTACATCCTAAAGCACTTCTGAAATCTACAAAGACAATGACTTCTGTCCCTATTAGCAGAAAAGGCAAAAACAGTCTTTTCAAATTTGTGAAAGAATTACAGTGAGAGGAAATGGCTAGACAAGAACAATTAATGCATTTCTCAGTTATGCCTTGATAAAAGTTCATTCCCCCCCATGCTATCTACTTACTTCCCAGATGGAAATAGATTAAATTAATGTGGTTTAGCACATTTTGTTAATGGCACTACAGAAAGGGGATCCACAAGCCTACAGTGAATAGGTACAGCAGCTACGCAAGTGAACTACCTCAGCACAAGACTACAGAAAGCCCCATTTTTATATATACCAACTACTTATAGCTCTTTCATATAAAGAACAGAAAGGAAATATTTTTCTAAATGGCAACAGCTTCTCATAAGCTCCTGACTTACGCTATAGCCAGCCTCTTTCTGCCATTATCAGCCTCACAAAGCCAGAATTTGTCACTTCAGTGTGGTGAGTCTCAGCTTTGCAAATAGGCTGCTGTTCTAATTGCTTTCTGGCTCTTATTAGTGGAAATTTTAATTTGCTGAGGTTACATACATGCCAGAACTGGTCATTCTTCTAAAAGTAATTGTATACATGTTCCCCAAATCCTACAGTAAGAGACAGCTCAGAAATATATGCGGTTATGGGAGCCCTACTGAAGACAGTGATAGAAAGAGCAGACAGATTTCAGAGTTTAGTCCCCAGCATCACTCAACGGTGTTTAGTGAGGATCCTTTCAAGTGTATCATCAGGAGACATCAAAATAGCACTGACTAGTGTTTCCTATTGGCTCTAAGACTAGGAACGTGCTTTCTCTGATCATGTGCCTAGAATGCTTTCTTTTGATGTTAACGAGATTGCAATTGGCTTCTTTACATATGATGGGCATAACTGCATGCCTCAGTTTGATATCTGTTAAGAAGAATTAAAGCTTATTTGTTTTCTCTGAATGACTACATTAAGTTGAAATAGCTCTGCCACTGAGAAAAGCACATGCTGGAGTTGGTCTTCCTAAACTCAAGGCAAAGTCTGCCATGAAATATAACTATGACTTTTTTTTTGTCTTATCTTTGTACCATTGTGTCCTAAATCTATACTATTTGCAAAAACAAAAGTAGTATCACAAAATACATTAGCTATACTGCTTGCTAAAAATGACTTACTGTATCTCAGAATGAACACTTTAATCTGTCTTCAACATAAACATGGGAACCATAAAAATGAAAACCTGTACTCATGTCCTTTACCTTAGCATGCCTTCCAAATTTTACAGAATCTTACAAGATTCAGAATCTGGAATAAGGTAGAACAAATTCTGCCATTAATGCATAGTGTGTTACCAGAGCAGAACTGAGGAGATGAGTGCTCACAAAAGTCACCTTCATAAGTAAAATGAAATTCAACTGTTCAGCCTCGTGAGTATGCATCGCTGAGGGCACCATTCTGGTCCTGGCTTGGCATGGCCCAAGTCCTGACTATGCCAGTCCTTTCCTCCTCCCTCCTATTCATTCCTACTTTTCCCTTTTGCTGTCATTGGCACACACACATAGCTATGCCAAGAACAGGGTTCAGGGAACCAATTCAGCTGAAAATTAGCTGGGGAGGAGGAGAAACGAGGACAATGAGGGTCAACAGGAACAGCCTGCAATTAGATTGGCTTAAACTAATCTTGAAACAATACCCTTAGTACCCAAAGAGGCTATTCCTCTTTGAATCTATCAAGATGTGCAGAGAGTCAGCTACCCCATTTAATTGCATAGGCATAGCTAAAAGCTATGAATGAGAAAGGAAGGAGATAGCCTTGTCTGAAACTTTATAATGCAACCTGGTGCACTGCAGACATAATAAAATTATATGCTAAGCCAGTCCACACATTAGAAGAGCAGCTGCCTAGTGCCTAACTATGAAATTACTCTGTAAATGAAAAGCAGGAATAAAGAGTAGCCAAATGGAAAAATACTTCCTGACCCAGCCAAAGGAAATAATTTGCAACAGTTTCCCAGCACAGAGAAAGAAAAAAGGGTGCATGCACAGCACTAAGATACAGAAACTGAACTTCAGGGTAGTCAGCAAAAAATTAGATATTTGAATGAGTGTTTCAAAGACGGTTATCTGGGGGAAAAGAGGTAGACCTTTTTTTACTATATAGTTTAATGAAGGAGAATATTCAAGATCTAAAACTTGACAAGTAAGAACAAGCAAGTGATACTGTATTTATATGAATGTAAAATCATCTGCATCTCCATACCACCTTTCAATCAGTGATCCCCAAGTTCTTTACAAATGGTGTACAACTGTTGTAAACCAAGGTTAGTTCTCCAAAGTCAATAAAGGGACTATTTTATAAAGTTAGTCCATCCCTAAATGGAACTTCTAGCATTTTATAGGCATGGAAACAGTCACAGATTTGCCCCATCGCATGGCAAACAGAAGACAGACCCGAAGGTGTCTTTCCTTCCCCCGTGAAATAAATGGCAAAAAAATGTGTTGGCCTTCCCTTGTGTTTTTCACCATAATAGTTAAATTCTCAGCAAGTTTAAATTATCTTAATTTCAATTAACTTAATGGATCTATAGCAATTTACTCCTACAAATGCTGTGCCTTAAGTATTCCAATGTACCCATTCAGCTGTAACTAGGGGAATTCAGTTCTAATTATTACCCTCACTTCCCCCCCACCCCAAAAGCTAGTTTTATACTTTTGCCCATAACAGCTGTGAGACTATGGTAAGTAAAAATAAGTGCCTGCCTTCTTAATCTTGTCATCACATGGCTAATTAAAAATATGTATCCATTTTGGAGGCCCGGGCCTTGGAAAAACACAAGTTTTGGCAGACTCTTTCCAGTTGCTAGTATATGTTTATTCACGTTACGCAGTGTTGGATTGATAGCGTTCTGCACACAAGAGGAACAAGAGACATAATATTTTCTACAGATACCCACGAAGAGAGCTGAGAGTGTAATTTGCACTGTGCTGCCCGCACTGTACTCTTAACAAGAAAAATGCTGTTAATATAAAACTTCTGTACCTGGCTACCATCAGGTTTTTTCTTTATTTTCTTCAGCAACTCTGTCAATTTAATAAAAGGCTCGTGTCTTTCAGATGAATGGTAATTATATACAGATTGAAATAAACAAATATAGGGACCACATATGGTCTGTTGACCCACTGCTTCTCTTGGATGCTGCAACTGAATTAAGTATTGCCAAACATTATCCCCAAATCACCATGGGACAAACAAGAAAAAATTTTCTCAAAGTCACATTTTAAGATCACAGCAGAGGTAGGGATGGAAGCCAGTTTCCCCAAACTTCTAGTCTGCACCTGAAACTTTTGAGACCAGCATATTTTTAAAAAGAGATCTGGAGTTTCAAAGGAACAACAGATATGCTTGAATTGCTGACCACTGCTTCTGATAAGGATCCAGGTCTCCCTAATTTCCACATCCAGTTACTAGATGTGTAAGGCTTTTTCATTGCTTAAGTTTCATTAGGTGTGCAAAGCTCAAGTCTTGGCTCTCCATGTGAACACTGAAAAAATTATACCTGTGAACAAGGTGGTTTCAGTGACTCAGCAGGTGATAATATTCCCTCTGCTACAAAATACAAAGAACTTCATTCACAGAAATAAAAAGCTTTTATTAGCTTTTAAATGTGATAAGGAAAAATACAAGCACACTGAAGTATTAAATCCATATTTTGTCAGAATAAGAGTGCTAGCCCTCTTATCTATGCAAATTATCATTTTAGAATTTGTCTGTGGCAGTTACATGCCTCGCATCATTTTGAAACATAAACCAATTCAGCAGGTCATTTGGATTTCCTGTGTAGCAAAAAAATCATGTCCTGTCACTACTGGTAGTGAAATGGCTGGTATTATCAAAGATTGTGACAGTATGTATGAAGGCACACATTCCCAGGACTAGATAGAACAGAATACTGAGATGCAACAAAAAAGATGTTTAGAAGCTACTCATAAAAATGAGTTAATACATGCTAATACAAGAAGGGAATATCTGTTTCCCATGGCATATAGTGTTTCTTTCCCCTCTTCCACTTACAAGCCAGGGAAAACATTGACACAGGAAAGCCATAGCAAAAAAAGGTTCACTCATGCACAAGAAAAAATAAATTCTAATATATATATGTATCTGTTTTATTTGAGACATTCACCTTTTGACTGTTTGAGATGCCTGTCTGGAAATGTGGATGTTTGGTAACCACATCTACTGTGAAGCAGGAAACAAAAGACAAAATCTTTTCCTACAGGGTGAAATGGAATGCAAATGAGTTCTTTAAGCTCAGTTGTAGATCACATAACCCAAAGCTGACTCAATTTCCTTCCACAGTTAACAAATTTAATCAACACCCTGTCACCAACTGACTTTCTGAGAAGACTTCTGAGATTTAATGAGCTCAACCTTAGAAGTGCCAATGGACCAATATGGACATGGGAATTAGTCAAGACTTCTGCAAAACAAAAATATTTCAGAAAACATACTCTTTGGCAGAAAATGAACTCAAATTTATCTGAGAATATGGTGTGCTCTGGATAGAAACTAATAAGGAAAGCATTGAATTTTGCCAGTCCTACTGAAAAATTGCCAAGTAAAGTCATTAATATAAATAACAAATTAAATATAAGTTTTAAAAGAAAAAGAAAAGATATAAATTTATTCCTTAATGGTAATTTCTTCTGATATTCTCTAAAATTCTAGTGAACCCAAACTTGTGGACAAGAATGGATGCCTCTTCCACCAAAATCAGAGGGCAGGTGGAGGGAGCCCATATACATCTTAGCAAACTGATTTATAGTCCTCTTCTTAGAAGCATCTTTTTACACATCAGCAATGTTCTACTTCACTTGTTTTATGAATTCAACATTTAAACTTTTCTGAAATGTTTCTGAGTACATCAGATTTTTGCAGCATTGATTCAGAATAATAATGGATTCTTGCTATTCTTGTTCAGACACAAGACACAATATCACAAAATTTGAGAAGATTCTATTCTTAACAAATTATATAATTGAAAAATGCAACTATAGGATATTCCATCAGGAAATTTTTACTGGGATGCAATTCACTATGGTGCTTCAACAGGAACAGAATTAATATTACAAATTCTAGAGCAATTTAAAGAAAAGAGTCTGTAAAAATAAATTGGAGGAAGAAAAAAACAACACAAAGAGGATTAATGAAATGAGGATGGTTGATACAGTTAAAGCTCAATAAAATACCCAATTTATAGGGAAAAAAATAAGAAATATAACCATATTTTGCTACCTGTTAAGCTTTAAGAGATACTTAAAACCTATTTGAGTTACCACAGCATGTGGAAGTCCAGGCATGGAACCATCTCTGTTATAAACTGGGCAAACTCTAAGCAAAGGAACCATCACCTAGCCAGAGTATTCAGGGTCAGCAGAAGATGATGGACACAGAAGGACCAAGACCTGGCTTTAAGGCACTTCAGTACTTTTATGCTTTCTGGAAGGGATGATTACAGTGATAACTTGTTGGTTTGGTTGATATTACCAGATGAAACATTGCAGTACTTGGCTAATTTTTACTCAGCTGAGCTGCCAACTGACTGTATGGTAGTCATTCAGCATCAATTCAATTTTGGCCCAGGATTTTCCTTACTGAATTTCTGCTTGGATAGTCTCACATGTGGTGAGAACGTCAGTATGCTAAGGTTTCTGTTGGAAGCCTTTTTATACATGTTTATGGGAGCTTTCATGTTTGTGACTTCAAGCAGAGCACTCTTCAGTGCTACATTGAGCGTAATTAAAATGCACGACTTTAAAAGTTCAGGGTTTTTTTTCTTAAACAAAAATAAGACTTACCAGTTAGTAATGCAAAACACTAATAACAGGGCTCATAGTTCTCGAAAAACCTACATTAAACCCAGCCATACAAAACTATAGCATCACTCACCTCTGCCCGGCACGCAGCAACCTGGTTCTTGCCGCTTACTTCCTACCGCGGTGGGAGCCCACTGCACCAGCTTATCAGTGTGTATTGGACTCCTCTGAAGGCCAAACTCATCAATCAGCAGGAGCCTTTTGGCGCTCTGTGAAGCTGTAGCAGGAACCAAAACAGCCATTAGTTATTGTTTAATAGGCTTTTTAATACAAGTGTGGTGAATGACACTTTTCGGCCTGCTTCCGCCTCCTCTCCCCAGCTCTCCTCATCTGACAGAGAAAGGAACCAGAGGAAAGAGAGAAAAATAGTAAGGTACAACACATGGTAGCTGATCCCATCACTAACACTAAACTGGACTTCAAACGGTGCCTCTGGTTGTTAACTGCAAAGTCCCTACAAAACTGCCACAGGGAGAGACCAAGGCATGAAATTAATGCCAACATAAGGACCGACAGTTTTCCTTTCCCAGTAACTTAAAAATTTTATGTCGTTTCTTTGTCTTTTCTATGCCTTTTTCCCATTAAGACAAACTATTCAAAAGAATGTCACATTACAGTTTTTAGCAGCAAAGTAAGTGCACACTTGTAGCAATAAGGTGGCTGACAAAGACAGCTTCATAATGTAGTTAGAATTTTTACCCATATCCAACAGCCAGCTATAATAATTTTAACATTGATCTGAAAAGCAAGCAAAATTTTTCATTCTTCCACTATCACCACTAAGAGACACGCAGGTTAACTGTGTCCTCACAACTTCCCTGACTACCTCTATCTCAAACAGGTATTGCAGATGTAAGATTTGCATGCAGTCTCATATTTGCAGCTTGTAAAAGTGTTTGGGGCTTTTGTTTGTTTGTTTTGGTGGTTGGGTTGTGGTTTTTTTATTCAAAACAACTGCTAAACCAAGCTGCACATATAATTACTAGAGCAAGTGTATGCAAACTGCATCTATATGTCAAGCAGTTTGCACTATCACAGTCAGAATAACTGGGCATGAAAAGCCAAGATTTTGACAAACAACTAGAAGTCTCCTTCAATAAAATTCAAAGGCTGTTTATTCAGATGTGTAATAGTCCTGCACATTCACCAACAAAAGGAGCTTTTGTTTAGAAGGGCTCATGTTTAAAGCAAATGATTATCACTTCCTTGAATGTATTCTAAACTTAAGAATTTTTTTTTTCTAAGAGTTTGATTACAGATTAATTCTGCTGACCTGCTTTAAAGCACACATTCCCAAATACTGCCAATAAACAGTCCAATAACTTCATTCAGGAGGGCAAAACCTGTGTTTTCTATATACCAGAATTGATCCTTCCATGAAAACAAAAGGAACAGGCAGCTTTGTTTTAAACAAAAGACAACTTCATCCTGCAGGCTGTTCTCTGCAGACATTAGATAACAGATTTTCCATTTATACCTCATGATAATTTATGTCTCATTGACATTGTAAAGGAAAAATTACCACAAAATTCAATCCACACCAATGGGCAGCAAGAGGAGACCGTTTTTCTCCTTCCTAGATTTGTTTTTACATTGCTCTACAGTTTCTGTGCACCCTCCGTGTCACAACAAAAGAAATAATGAAATCCCTAGTGAGGGCTTTCCCTGTTTTCTGTTTTCCAAGGTGTATATGTTGGTTGAGAAAGGGATTGGAGGGATTTAGAGACTTGCTCTAAACTGGGGAACTGGTGAATAGGCGGTAGCCAGAGGCAGATACAAACTCAGCAAGTTGGGTAAGAGCAGGCACAGCTCAGAAGTCTGGGAAGTAATGTAAATGACAAAGATATGGCCCCTGCTCCTGGGTCTTAAGAAGACTTGTGCCTTTCCAGGGACGTTGCTCCACAGTGCCACAAACACAGGGTAAGTTTTTCAATCGCATTTTTTCAGATATAATGTGCACTGTAATGTAAATTACTGATATTTCTTCCTCATGTAAGTAAAAAAATTGAAAATGCATTATTTACACTAAAAAAAGAGTGATAGGACACAAAAAGAGCACAGTGAGAACATAACTTAAATGTGAACAAATGCATACTACATGCAGAGTTGAGTTCATCATCTGAGACTTCAGATGACTAAGATTTTAACTGAAGACTTAATACCCTCCTAAAACCTTGCAAATATATATGGTACACATGGAATGGAAAACAGAGCCAGTCTCAATTACTTGCAGACTAGTCAAAAAAACAGTCAGCAGTAAAATAAGTACGCAGTGAAGTTACCTTAGGAGAAAGCTTAATAGATTAACTATTTAGTCACTCACATATGAGGCTAAACATTGTCCCAGGGAAACGAGACAGAGGCATAAATTGCTGCTTCAATTTAAATGGAAATCCTAACCACTCCTTTGGCTAATGCTTTGCACATATGTTAATGTCTATAACAAATTTCAAAACAAATCCTCTGTTGGGTTACAAAAATGCTGTGAAGACAATATAAAATCAACTGTTCTTCCTACTGGAGCACCAAAATCAGTTACAGTGACTAAACTAATTTAAAATCACACTCAACACCATCATCATGCTCATATATACAACCAGACACATGGTGGGTTTTTTTTCCAAAACAACTGTGACTAAATGAGGCAATATTAAAAGACATTGGGGGGTGGGAATCCCCTCTCAAAAGTTGATCAGAAAATTAATTTAAAATTAAATTAAAATTAATTTTTAAAATTTAATTAAAATGAATTTAAAATTCAATGTTATGTAATTAAAACATTAAATCAATTGGTCAAATCATTAGCAACCAGTAAGTTAAATCAAAGCAAATTTGCAGAAACAGTTCAGAATGACAAAGACTCATTAATAACTTTAATATTTACCATGAAAAGTAACACGCATTCAAAGAGGAAATTACCTAAATAAACAAACAAGGTTAGGAACAAAATGGTGAAATAAACCTTTCTTAAAAAAACTGAAACAGCTAAGTCTGGATGAAATATTAAAGGTCTAATTTGGCAGAACAGTTCAAAATGTATTTTTAGTTAAATCTGAATCTTTACTTATTGCAACTCCATGCTTTCTATTTTTATATGGTGAAGGAAGGAAACCTGTTTTTCTATTCACAGGTTTTAGGAAAAGTTACTTTGGTTTCTCAAAAGAAAGAGATGGGGCAAACCAACAAACTTAAAAAGAACTCTTGGGAGCTAATTCACCTCCTGGGTAGAGCTGATATTGAAAGGTCAGGAACATTTTCATTAAAAACAAGTTAAAAAACCCCAACCCTCTACTGATATTCAAAGTGTGGACAAACCCCACTGTATAACTGCACTGCCCCAGGAAGTGTGACTGCATCACTGTAATGTTTGGTAAAAGTAATAAAAGAAACAAATTTCTTCATAAATTCTTAAAAAGTTCTGAAAAAAATATGGCAGCTCCCTGTCTGGATCTAGTGATGCCACAGCACGCAGCTGAGAGACACTAATGAGACTATCTGTTTTTCCAAATGGAGCAGATACACACGAATCAATCGCTTCCAGTCCAAAATAGATGTATTCTTCCTAGTGTCATCTACTAAAATTAATACTCTACCTATTAATGAGTATAAACAGTGCTTACAGGCACCTGCATTAGGGTGTAAAGTTAGTTTTAAATGTGTGTCCCTGGTCCCTTATCAGTGAGTTGCAGAGGGCAACTGGTGGCTAATGTCTCATCTCCCAGTGAGAACCCAGGATGAGCAGTGTCAGAGCCACTGCAAAACAGCTTATCATTCAGCCGTCATGCTCGGGTCTCGGTTTACGAAATACAAGTCTTTTTCCATACAGGGAGGAGAAAAAGAGAAGAAATTGACAATGCTGGTGGGTCCTTTAACACATATGGATGGGAGAAAACAGTCATTTAAAATAATTTCAAAAAATTAATCCAGTTGGCTGAAGAAATAACATTAAAAAAAGAAAAGAGTTGTAGGGAAGAGAGAGACTGCCACTAGCAAGCTCTGTATAACTTTGCTTTAAAGCTGATCTGTCCAAATAATCTTATACTAAGCATTCCCTTGCCTGCTACTGTAAATGTTTAAAGCCCTAGAAAGGAGGATGAAGCCATAAACAAATAAGTGATATTTAACCAATAAGACATGACACACAAATAATTTCTGGACCATTAATGAATGTCTCAGGTGCATTGTAAAACATGGGACCAAAGGTCTAGATTGTCTTATCTTTCTCATAAAACAGGAATTAGAAAAATGCTGGAAGGGGGCACCAAGGAAGAGTCATACTCCTGTGTTTCCAGAGGGATGCCATGGTTAAATTACAGCTCATAGCCAAGATGATAGCTCTATTTTTGGTCAAAGACTAATTAATTTCTTGGATATGAAAGGTGACTGTATCTTCATTTAGGTTTAAATTTTAAAGTTTACCTTTCACTAGTCACTAAATTAATTTATAACTTCTCATGCAGTCTGACACAGGAATCTGAGAGCTTTCCACTCTCATTCATATTTACCAAGAAACCAGAAAGCAACCTAAACTATTTGAAGAAACATCTATGGGAACTGGAAGTCGACAACCCTTTACAAAACTATACTAGGGACAGTTGCTCAGGATAGCAAGGAGAATGAAGATGCCAACCTTCAATAGCAGAACTTTATCAAGTCCCATGAGGCATTTTGATGAAATATATAGTCACCATCTGCATTTTTTCTCAATAGCCAAATCTGTCACTGGGTTTTGTAAGCTGATGCTTTTTGTTCTCGTATTTACCATGGGGGCTTTGTGTCCTTCCCCTCTGCATGCGCGCTACCTGCATGGACACCTTTCCCCCCTCTCCCTTGTAGCTACACCACAAGGGCAGGGTGTTTGCAATGTCATTACAGCAGTTTGCAACTTCAACGTTACAATCAAAATATAAAAGAAACCTTGAAAACTGTCCCCCAACTTCTAAATCTTCAGGTGGATTGGTTCAATGTATACATTTATTTCAGTGGTGCAAATCAATAGTAAGTGCAGGAAAAAAAAAAAAAAAGAAGAATTTTGCCCTTTTATTTGGGCAACATAGTCATTTTCACATCTCAATATCCATATTACCAAGCAGGTATATTACACACTTTTTAATTATACTTTTACTAAGGAGTCAGATAACAGTTAGAATTAGAACATGATCAGGATCATCAATTTGCCTTTAAAAAAAAATAATTGCAGTTTATACAAATTTTTTAACAGGAGAACTAAAAAAAGTAGGAACCTTTACAGATAATTCAGCCCATGGAGCATGCAAATTTCTATGAGATGCTCTGTTATTCATATTGCTAACATGTTCATTGTATATAGAAGGTAATTTTGTTTGACAGCAATAATGTTTAATTTCTAGAAAGCAACTTGTTTCTCCTAACCATGTAGCTGTAAAGAGCTGTGAGAAAAACCTGAAAGTAAAAGATATTCTTATATGTTTGTCTTTAATTTCAGGTACAACAAACTACCCAAAGGATTTTATCTGACACTTTAATCTCAATATTGATTAGGGGAGATGAAGGAAGTTGTTGAGCTTGTTGTTTTTAAACTGTGATTTTCTGCAACATCAACATGATGACTCCCATTTGTTGGCTGTCTCAGATACAGGTCAACAAAGAAATACTTAGTTGTAACAAACCAACCAGCCTCCACAGGCACATGGAAAAAAGGCAGAAATTTAGCCTCAGTCCTCATCCAATTCTCAAGGTAACCTGTGAACAGAGCACTTTATTAAATAGATGTGACTGAGGTTAGAGGTGAATAACCCTTGTTCTGATCTCTTAGTAGGTGGAAAGACTTGTATTATCCAAACGTACCCATTCCAGAAGAGAAGAAAAAAAAAAAACACCCAGCAAAGAACTGTGTTCTTTGAATTCCACATTTCCTTAAATTCCACACTGAAGCAATAGTTTACTACTGACCAGTAACTTAGGAGCATGTAAAATAATACATTGATAGAGTAGCTTGGAAAAATATTACATAGCCCATTCATCACAGGTTTTTGCATCTACTACATAAATATTTTATTTTTCTAAACAAATGTTCTCTACTCTTTAAAGCAACAAAATAGTTAAAAGTGCAAAGCTGACACCAAGATGGATTAAACAATTTCCCAGCAAATTACCCAGCAAAAGTCTGCAGGAATTTCTAGCGCACACCATGATGTCACACAGCAGCTGTACAGGAGGGAGCTCTGCTGAAAGGCCACTGACAACACACAAGACACACTGGGGAGAATGTTCTTTCTGACTTGCTCGCTAATCCTCCTTCTCACAGCTGACAGCCCTGACACCTTGGACAAGGCCAGAAAATTAACTGTCGTTCTAAATCGAGTGAACAAGAGTTTCAAAGTTGAACAGACTTTGAGCTTATGAATTCTGCTGGCAACTTGTCTTTGAGCAAGGGACTCA